>NW_002060960.1:603564-695615 GCF_000150275.1 Trichoplax adhaerens
CTTACCAACGCTGTAGCCAATCCATCTTCCGCCCGCCACCACACTCCATTAGGATTAGTCCCTCCTTTGTGTTCAATCATCGCCATTAGCATAACAATAGCAGCCATGACAGCCTCTCCTCCAATGCATTAGGTCACGTGGACATTGGGCAAGATTGACCTGCCGATGGTATATATAGGACGCATCTGCTGGAGTGTTTTCATTTCTCCACGCTATTTTGCCCAAGTCTCCTAAGTAAGTACTCGACTGTTTACTATTTATTAATATTAGTGGATGTTGTTTTTGATGATGGAGGAAAAGCGAGCACAGTTGTTGTAATGTTACTTGAATTTCAAGTTGTTCATTTGCTTTTTATCTTATCCATTTTAGTTTGCCTTTCTTGAGTCAAGTTATCATTGTGCTGAAGACTGAAACAATCCAAATTCACGGACGAGGTAAGAGGATGAAAGGCGATGGCCAAGCAATGTTATGATTTTGCCGTAGCCTATTTTTCTTGATATTTGTCAATACTGCAGTTGGACGCTGTTTCTGACAGCGTATCCCAATTTTAATTTGTACATTGAAAATCATTCCAATGAAATGAATGCCATGCTCTCTTTGGTGTTGTTTAGCGTTTGATCACAAGTCATCATTCTATTCCTCCAATCCAGAAACAAATTGCTCCCACTGACGACTAACCAGACGTCTTGCTCACAACTTCCTTCTCTCTGTAAAAGGTAAGACTCGTTCATTGATCGTTGAATGTACACTAGTGTAGGATAACATACGGTTAGAGATTAATTAGATGCGTAATGCTGACATTGGACAAAATAGCTAGTTCAATTTCAATATACAACAGTCTGCTGTCGAGGCATAGGCTCAAAGGGTAGTGTCGAGTGATCTAGTGGGAGGGGAATATCCAAACGCATGTTCTCTACAATCAATTTTCTTTCCATTCCATCAGTACACACAACACTGTACGTATGCCACGATAATGAATATTCATAAGTATGCAGCCATTTCTACAGTACAAGTTGAAAGAAGAGAAGGGCAAGTACTTTGTGAAGATAGTAAAAATACAGTATTGTACCAATGGAGAAAAGCAAGTTCGTCTACTTAGTCTAGTGCCAATTTGGCCCCACTCAATATACAGTACTTTTTCACTTAGCACATTGCTAGAAACAAAGGTCATCATTCTGTAGATAGAGTAGTGGACAAGTTGGATTTTACAAAGTAAAGCATGGCGATCATTTCAGGCCGTTTGAAGCGTAATGTTGTTGGTATTCACTTGAGTAGATTTACTGTAAACAGAAGGAATGGGACCGCGTGACTTTTGATCTCCGTTCTTGGATAAGTTTCTAAACTTATCTTGCCCGCAGGGACGCAGTGGGTGGCCAGTGTGCAACCCTGATATAGTGGTAGTGATAGTGCTGAAAAAAGACTTTTTTTATAGAAAGTGTCTTTGGACAGTTGCCAAGTTTTCTGTACAAACCGTTCAATGCAGTATTGTTTAGATATATATATACGCTAATTATTTAATGGAACGTAGATGATGCTTTTTGGGGGGTTATTATTATTTTAATAATATCATTATTAATATACTGCACAGCCAGAGCCTACTAATGTAAAATGCAGCATCATTAAACAATGCTGATGGAAATATTAATTATCGTCTATAGTCCTTCGCAGTCTGTACTATTGTTGCTAGGGTATGATCAAAAGTCCACAATGAATCCGTCGTTCATAGTTACCCATAGAGAGAAAGGGAAAGGAGGAACCAACATCCAGTACTGTACAGTCTTGAGTCAAATAGTTTTATTGAGTACCAGTAGGAATGTAAACATGATTAGACGCCAGCTAGAATCGTCTACTACTGTATGTTAGTAAATACGTTGCTACAAAGTGGGCCAGCATACGCCAACAATAATATTTAGAATTTACAAGCATTTTTTTTCCATCTTCTACTTTTGCCAAGTTCTATACGTAATACAGTATTGTCACGACCACAAGTGCTTGAAATACACATGTCGATGAAAAGGTTAAAGTTCGCTACGAGGATCAATTAATGCATTACCAAGTCGATGTTTAGTACCGCGGCAGATTGCACTTTACTGACTCTATTTTTAGCCACTGAATTACTGAATGTCGCAAAACACACACATTCTAGTCGTACTCTAGTTCAAGCATTTCCTTGCTGTAAAGGTTGATTGCAATTTGATTTACAACTACGGTACGCACTTTTCAAGCAGGTAACCGCATTATGCGTGGATACTTTATGTACATCAAGGATAAAATAGTTGTCGCTTAATTGCAATGAGATACGTGTCCTTTGGACATGTTTTACTGTTCATGATTAGTGGATGGCAAGAGTAGAAAGTAAGCTAAAAGTCACGCCGCCAAAATAGTTTGATCGAAAAACATTGTCAATACTATAACTAGTAGTGAGCGTAAGTTGATTGAAGTTTTTCATCACTTTCCGAGAATTATTATCCAATACTATCTAATAATATCCGAAAGTAGCGGTGGTATTTACCATTAGCCAATCACCAGCAGGAATGCGTTACAGAAAGCATGTCTGCTATGCAGCTCGGCGCTTCTGTTGTCTTTGTTCAATATCTAAATATTGACTTAAATTTGGGCCATCAGTGATTACGTTGTCCAGCAGAATAGAGATGTTATGGCCGCTGTGATACGGATAGGATAGACGTAATATACTGTACTGGCGATTTGTTAGTCTTGATGACTGTGGAGACGGGTATGGAAAGATGCATTTGGGGTAGTAATGTCTTCAATAACAAATTGGTCATCTTTACCGTAGTAGTATGACATTGACGATAATGAATGCAATTTTAAATCAACTTGGCTACTGTAGTGTTAGTATATTGAAGTGTACTAATGTCGTATTTAGTGATCCATATTCTTCTATTCATGCTTGACACACATATGATGATACTACTGCATATTTGCTTAGTTTGCCAAGGTAGTACTGCTATTGCCGTAGACAATATAATGCATATTGTTCTAGCTGGCGTAAATACCATGGTTGCTGCACAAGTAGTGTGCAAGACTACTGCTAGTGAATTTTTCTTCCATGCTGCTTGACGGCGGTGTAAGTAAGGTGCAGTGCTGTTGTTTGATATTCATCACCAGTAGCTTAGTAAATATGTTTTTATCAGTCGTGTCCAATTTTTCAAATGCTTGCATATCCAGTTCAGGAGTAACATTACAGTAATGATGGATAGATATCAAGTGGAATACTGTACTGTACTGTGGAGATACGCCAACGTTAGTCTGCTTTTATTTAGTGCTTACATCGTACTACCGCTAGAATAATGCTGTTGCAGTCCTGTTGTAGTTTTGCTGAATAAATGGTGATAGTAACATGTAGATATTTAGACGCGAAAATCGTTATTCGTCTGTATTGGATAAACTGTTGTCAAAAACGCTATTTTTATTTTGATCGATAGCTACTAGTAAAACGTAATCATAGAGAATGTTATCGTAGGAACCAATAACTCATGTTGTATTGTTTGGATCACGTCTACTTCAACGTCGTATTTTTGTCATATTTTATTGTTTTTTTGTTTTATTTATAAATTATATATATAGTAAATGCTTTTATGTTGTATATACTGTTGCACTCGAATCAAGTCTTCTATTCTAATCGAATTTTGATCTTGGCGTAGCTATCGTGTTTTCAAGAATTGTCAACCAATAACAAAGTAGTACATCATGGGCTCTCCTGATGATGTAAGTAATCTCAAATGGTATACAATACACATTCCAATTGTCTAGCTCTATTCCAACGGCTTTAATTAATAATCATATCCAATTTTAGAATGGCTATAATCATACTGATGAAAAAAGAACCAAAGAATCCGCTACTGAAGCGGCTGAGGATCGTGGACATTGGGGTCATAAAATGGATTTCATGTTGTCTTGTATCGGTTATGCAGTTGGTCTAGGAAATGTTTGGCGATTTCCCTATCTGTGTGCCAGTAGTGGTGGAGGTAGGAACTTTCTTGCATCATCAATTTTCAACCCGTTATTGAAAAGTTCAAATCTCTAAGCAACTTTTTCTCTTCATTTTATCAAGGTGCATTTTTGATTCCCTACTGTATTATGTTGGTTTTGGTGGGCATTCCTTTATTTATCTTGGAATTGACAATTGGTCAATACACTCAGGAAGGACCTTTGCAAGTTTGGGAAAACTTATTTCCTGTTTTGAAAGGTGTGTAGGATTGTAATCTTGAAATTGTATTCTAAATGGTAAGATGCGTGCGTAGTGACAATATCGGATTTCACATTTAAAGGTGTCGGCTATGCAATGTGTGTATGCTCATTTGGAGTTGCAATTTATTACAACGTTATCATTGCTTGGTGCTACTACTTCGTATTTGCATCCATGCAAGATCCACTACCTTGGTCAAAATGCAATCAAACGTGGAATGATGCAAAATGCTATGAACGAGTTCGAATTTGTGATAGCAACGATTCAGTAACTACTGTAGCTACAACTGTTGCTGCTACTGTGACTGGTGCTGCCAAACAGGTCATTCCTTGTGTTTCCAATACGACCAAGGTTGAGACACCAAGTGAACAGTACTGGAAGTGAGTATAATTTCAAAATTTGCCTATTGATTGGTATACAAACTAAACTACGAGTATGTTGACCTCTCCAAAAAAATTCATTCAGCATTGATGTCAATATCAAATTTTAATATTGATTTTAGTCATCATGTTTTGGAAATTTCCAACGGCATTGGCGAACTAGGAACAGTACGATGGCATTTGGCGTTGTGTTTGCTCCTAGCTTGGATTGTTATTTATTTCTGCGTATTCAAAGGTGTTAAATCCTCTGGCAAGGTACTATAAAACAACTCTTGTAAATGATTTGAGAAATTGTAATAGGTTGTCCAAGTAAATTACTTGGACATATCTTTCTGATCACAGTCGATGGACTAAATTGTGAATACCAATATTTTTTACATACTATCTTAGGTTGTATACTTTACCGCTACGTTTCCTTATGTTGTTTTGGTTATTTTACTTATTCGCGGTGTAACCTTGGAGGGTCATCTGGATGGTATAAGGTTTTATTTAACTCCAGATTGGAGTAAGTTAAGTGATGCGAAAGTGTGGGCCGATGCTACTACACAAATCTTTTTCTCGCTCAGTGTTGGATTTGGTGGTTTGATCACCATGGCAAGCTACAATCAATTCTACAACAACTGCTTCAGGTTAACTATACTCTAAGTGAAAGTTGACCATACTTCAAGTTGATATGCAAGTTTCCAAATTATTTTTAATCCTTTATAATATTCTAACTATAAGTTCTTTGGGTATTTACAGGGATTCTATTACCGTTGCCTTAATAAACTGCAGTACCAGTTTTTTCGCCGGTTTTGTAATATTTTCCGTTGTTGGATACATGGCACATACTGCTGGAAGACCGGTTGCCGAAGTTGCTGATCAAGGTAATAAATTAATGTGTCCTAGTAATGCTTTAGTGTAGTATGGAATAAATTTATACTACCGTAGATTGTCCGGCTAACATCTAACTGTGTAACTGTACTAATAGTTACCGTTGTTTCTTAAATCTCGATAGGTGTCAGCTTGGCTTTCATAGTTTATCCAGCAGCCGTTGCGGCAATGCCTGTTTCGCAGCTATGGTCAATAATCTTCTTCTTCATGTTAATTACTTTGGGTATGGATAGCCAGTTTGCGTTTATGGAAACTATTATTACTGCTGCTGTAGATGAGTATCCAAAACAGTTGCGTGAAAAAAAATGGTTTATTTGTATTATTGGATGCGGATTTTTGTATCTTCTTGGATTCCCTTGCATTTGTCAGGTACAGATTTATTAGTGTTTAAATAATTTCGAAGGGATTACAAGAACTAATATCACAATCGTTGATGACTTTTTTAGGGTGGTGCATATGTAGTACAGCTGCTGGATGATTATGTTGCCGGAATATCTTTACTTTTCCTAGTAATTTGTGAATGTATCGCTTGTGGTTGGGGATACGGTAAGTAATGGAACCTTTTTGTATACTATTGATATTAGTCTGAACATGTTGTACTTTGAACATTCTTCAGTCAACATTAATAAATGTTTGCATATTGAAACTTTGAAATTCTTCTTACCGATAATAATATATTAGGCAACGGTCGTATTGGACGTGATCTAAAGCGAATGATCGGATATCAACCATGGTTTTATCATTGGTTTTTATTCTGCTGGAAATACATTTCCCCCGCTACTTTAATGGTAAGTACATAAATAGATATCTTCTTAATAAATGCACTTCTATTTAAAATTAGATTCAAAGGTTTAATTGTATACTTTTACTTTACAGTTTGTAGTTGTTTTTAAATTCGTTGATTATGGTCCAATCAAATACGGAACCTACATATTCCCAAAATGGTCAGAAATTATCGCCTGGTTTGTTGCCTTGTGCTCAATGCTGTGCATTCCTGGAGTCGCAATCTATAAGATTGTAAAGGCCCCAGGCGATACATTTGCAGAAAAATGGCGGGTTGTTTCAACGCCTCGAGATGATAAATATGGTGATTTAATGGAAAGTGCAATGGAACTTAAATCTCGTGAAATGGATAACGTTGCCTAGAAAAAATCAAGGTATGTTATATATTGCATTATCTTTGCATTTATTTGCATCTCAAGATTATTAACCCAAAGTTTTGCATTTTTACTATTAATATAGGGCTAAGGATGGCAATTATGATATAATCACTCATATATCGTACACTTAATTATACGAAAATCTTAAAAAAGATTTTTATGCGTAAGCATAATATATATGTTTATAAATATACCGAGAGTACGTATATACTGTGTATGTATGTATGTATTTGTGTGAATTAATTCATAAAGATAAATTAAAAATACTCTACTTCAAATACTTTGCCCAAATAAAACTTTTTAAATGTTTAAGTTAGCAAATTAGAGTAATAGCTACCACCTTTAGTGTATGGTTAATATCGCTTAATATAATATTTAATAACCTATATTCGTCAATATCAAGATTGTTCCCGATGGTGATATTGTACGGACTTTGAAAATTGTCGCATGGTTTACACAGTTAATTATATATTAATTGCCTATACTTCTGTTATCGACACATAACGCTGTAATAAAGTCTCGCCAGTCATCACTTTGATCTTGATGTGTGTTTTTCGTTGATGAAAATTTTATATATCGATATTCTTGCACGACTTGTATAAAATATTAAAGACAGTAGACTAATGTATTGACATTGTATGCATGAAATAAGTAATACTATGTATCCCAACACCGTTGACATCGGCTAATTGACGTTACGAGATCGTGAAGTATTTGGCTGTAGTAATTAGTCTGCCTTTCCAAGATGATATTCAACGTTACATTACCTAGCATTTTATCTATTTGATATGTGCACTTTATACAATACTCATGCTTGCAGAATTAGTTATTGTATATGAAAATCGATTACATTTAGTTGAAAATTAACTCATATACTATATAATACTACAGACGTTGGCAAATGAATCGTATAATGTATTTATTCTAAATATTCATGTACTGTATATTGGTCACAATACACAAAATTAAGAAATGTAATTGAAACGATAGCAACATGTTGTTACTTTTATAATTTCCAGGATATAGCCGTACCTGATACTTCGTCTTAGTATTTATCGTTATATGATGTAATCATTTTGCAAAACCTTCATTCTCGTATGTCCTATCCTGCCCGGATAATCTGTACGTACGTAAGATTTTAAGATTTATGATCACCTTAACTGAGTAGTTACTACACTAAGTCTTTTTCTAGTAGTCTTTACTAAATCACTCCATGGAATAATGCAGGTCAATGATTGCTGCGCGTTAAAACTCGATATCATGAGTTTCGATAATAATTACACTTAAATCCCTACGCATTACACGCGTACATTACTCACTTTAACTTCCAACAAATGATGCAATTATAGTCATGAGAGAGTATTACGTACTATATACAGTATACCACTAGAATATTGATAATGTTTAGTGTTTATGAATTAATTGTGTGAGCTTTAGCGCTATATAATTTTGGTAGTGAACCTGAAGTTGTTAATTGAAAATGCTACAGTAATAGTATTTAATTTAATTTAAACGTTGATCAGTCTGTATTTGTATAAGAAATTAGCCCAATATGACACAAAAATTTGTTTTAGCTGCCATATAGATTGCAACACAGTACAGTACATCGTCGAGTAAAATTACAGTTGGCAGTTACAGTATAACCAATTACCATAACCAAGTGCTAATTTAGAAATGAATTTACCTCCATTAAAACTAGCTGTTATAATAATCCAGTAGATTATTGTTCTAAAGCGATATTATCTACAGACATTACATATCATATTATAATGTGGTAAAGTTTTACATCAGCGGAAGATCTCAATCTTTATACTTTGAATTTATAAGATATTTCGTCCCCTTGTTCATGATAGCCTGTTGTCACTTTTACAAAATAAAAATGACAACTGTCTTCTAGTGTCAGTAAAATAGAACTCCGGTCAAGCATATCGGTGAGTTAATAATACAAAAGTACAAAACAAATTTGGCTGTATAGCCAAGTACTAACAAGATGAGCTATTGGCTTACATCAATGCACTGCTGTACAAGGATGTATCAGATGAAATTTATTTATCAATTAATGACAGTTGTCGTCAACTATTTATTGCTAGATCGATTTAGAAGATAGTATAAATAAGCATTGTTTAATTGCGCACCCTTCCAGGGATATAACACTAAATTCAGTGATTTATAGATCATAAAAAAAGATAGTAATTTGATTGTAAGCTTTCCTAAGTATTTCACTTACAATCCTCTTACACGTATGTAGTTAATCTGAAGACACTAACTGCTAGAGTTACCGTACACAATGAATTAAAAAAAAAAAATAATAATTAAGGATAATAGTAGTAATTTTCAAATATACATACTATGTATTATGTTAATAGGTTTCATTCATTATCTATTAAGCTACAAATTTCAAGTATTTTACGTATTAATGAATAAATATCCAGTTTATTGTAGTCTTCTTATGATACAATATCATTAATAGTAGCAATGTTGTTGATATCTATCGTTTAACTGAATTTATAGTTGTTAGGGTATAAATATGTTAAGATCACTGGCAGGATCTTGCAGGGAGTTGTTTATGATATTGCGAAACATTATTATAAGCTATTATCTAGAATATAGTCGGCATACTCTACAATCTGTTTCGGATTAACTATGTCACATTTCAGATACGAGCGTAAATCAATAACGGTAATTATTTACATCCGTACTAGCGAAGTGGCTGAAAATATTTAATAAGAGAAATAGTCATAACGGCGAATGCATACAGCCCTGACTTACAGGAGATAGACCATTTAAGAACGATGCGAAGGTCAATGAAGTCTTAATTATATATTAATTACGAAATAAAACGTCAATAAAGGTATATTCGCCAGGCAATGATACAAGGTATTCTGATAGAATTAATTGAGCTAAAATTAGATGATGAAATGAAAGTATACATTAACTTAAATATTGGATCTAGAAACAGTCTATAGATAACCGATAAATTTGATTAAGAATTCAAGATATTTTATTAAATATTAAACAATGTTATTACTGGACTGGACTGAACAAAACAACATTAATAAATTAGCTTTCCGTTTTATTGACGTCAGATCGCTTTAAACTTTAATTGCGTATCAACAAATTGGATTGTAGACACCTTTACCATTTCAAGTATATGCAAAAATACCCATATTATGTTGTGCCTTGATGGCGTTTTACTACTAAGATTTCTAACGGCTATTCAGTTCCGTACGATAATAGAGTTTGATGGAATAGAATTTCTATACTTGCTTATTTAGAGTATTGTATATCGATCCATAAGCTAAAGTGCTTAGAAACTTGCTCACTTTCGTGAAAATGTAGCGTATTAGTGGTAGTCATTTGACTGTAAAGTAGGTTCATTATCAATACGATATGCGATGGGAATGAATGAAAGCGATGTGAATGAATGATAGGGTATACTGTTTACTTGTCATGGTATTAGAGCTTTTACGACATAGTCTTTAATTATAAAGGTAGATATCTTCTAAAAGTGTTAATGTCGATATAGTTTGCTTTACGGTAAGTTGTTAACGATTCTACTATTGAAACGATTATATTGACTTAAACAGTATTAGAGTTGTAGCTAATCAATCGTCGATTTGGTAAATTCCGTATGAATAAGACACAATGTCATTAAAGTAAAATCACTATTTACGATTTCATCAATGTAAAGGTAATAAAAGCTGTTAATAGAAAATATTGTTTATTTCCCTTCCACATTCTTCCAATTGTTCATTCCCTAAAAATAATAACTAAATTGGGAAGTAATTTAATAATCATTTACTCTTTAGGCTTTCATTTTATTGCGTATTAAAAAATTCATCAACACAATTAGCTAACTTAGTCTCATCTAGGGTTCTCTCTCAGCAACCAATATCCGTTAAAAATCAGCAAATGATACAATATAACGCGAACAAGACGATGACTATGTATCCTATAACCTGCTTATAATTCTACCCTGGAATCTGCTATTATCAAGGGTGATGACTGAATGGAAATTCATCAAGAACTAAAATTATAATGTTGATTTGCTAGTCCTATTTGCATTATAGATACTGCAGATGAAGAAAACGCGGCTGTTGCGCTTAAGCTTTCAATCCGTTATTTACTTCTCGAATACATATCAAATCATCATCACAATTGACTGCTGCTTTGCCGCGTTTTTCTAATATCCTTAACGTTGACGTCATTATTTCTTAACGTCATACCGATTGCTGCTCGATCACATGGCACAACTTCTACAGTATATATGTACACAATAACAACGAAAATATTCATATATTAAATCGTGTAAAATTTGCATCCTCACGATTGATCAGCAAGTTTCTTAAAACAAAAACAATTCTAATCATGGAATGTGACCGTTGTCATTAAGTTATTGTAATCCCTAAAGAGGTCAAAACTGTAATAAGCTTGAAGATCAAGCTTTTACTAATCCTATAGAGTAATACGATGCTATAAAGTACTTGAATTTCATGTGTAGAATATAGCAATCCCATTTATCGCCATTCATGAAAATCCGCAGAAAATGCTCTTGTATGGCTTTCGATACAGTTACGTTTTTGCCGCTAGTTTGAGGCATTTCTTATGATGTTTGAACAGCAATCCAAGACTTCTTAATTGCCCTTTGAATGACGCAGCAAGGGCTGGGCTTCGCTAAAATGGTTCCTTCATTCCATTGGCACACGTGGTATCAACAATGAAAGTTACACTTGAACAATCACAGATGATATTAATTAAGGTTCTCTTCCTCTTGATAATAATAAACTTGGATAATAGAAAGAATGAGTAATTATTTATAGGTGGGCCTTTGAATTGTACTGACAAACCGTTACTATTGTTCTCCAACACACAACAAAGCTTTGATCGCCTTAATCTAATTCAAGAAGTACAGTACTGTATGGATGAATCAATAACATTACCCATAAATCCATGGGGCAACGTTCCAAGTCCATTAGTAATATTATATTATACGGTATAATTGAACCCAGGTGAAATGGCTTGTGGGATACGTTCCTTTGTTGAGATAAATGGAATTATCACGTGGATGATCGATGCTGATAGGTTAGGAGAGACGTTATTGTTGTAGTCACGTTATCCTTGCAGAAATCATTAAGCTAATTAATAAAATATTTAGGGAAATATTTATTAGCAGGATATTTCAATTACTTTGCTGGATTACTATTTGATACGCAGACAATGTCGGCATTGCAAGAGAGAATAGTTTGGGATGTCAATGGCAATGAATGATTACTTTTGTTGAAATGTTAATTATTCAATTAGGGTGGGAATAAATGAATAATCGATAACTTATCAGTGGCAAAGTAGTGCACATGCGATGGCTAGAGAAGTTTAGTACTCAGGAAAGGCTCGATTTTGACGATATTGTAAATGCGAGATAGATTATTTTGACGATAGCGTAACTTATCCATAGTAATTACATCCATTTGAGTACTAAAAGAGGATAGTTCAAAAGATCAGATACTTGCTATTGCTTCATTGTACAAAACAACATCAGTAATACTGAATATGCGTCCGTTGTAAGGTTAAACTTTTTGAGTTTTGTCCAGTCATTGCTTATGCATAAAGCATTTACATTTCCCTTTGAGCCTACGTTGTATAGATAGATTAGCTGTAGACACCTTGTCTACCGCTTTAACAAGCAAATCGATGTGGCTTAAAAGCATAAATTGAGGAGATGGCATAAAGCAATTGTGCCCAAATTTCTTTATTATGCTAAACAATTTATGATTTCCATTAGCATCAAATAAAGCTATAGAAGGTTCTTTTATAGTAGCTTGATTATCATCCCACTGTATACTGTATCTACGTGCTAGATATAAAGCAAAGATGATAAATTACATAACTTTAGGGTTATCAGGTAGGGAAAACTATCTATAATTAGTTCATAGCTATCGCTACCCTAATTTTAAGTAACACCGTAGTATCGCTTCTGAATCATCTTTTTAGCCAAGTGGTAGTCTCCTTTATTCATCAAATCTTGCTTAATTGAAATAATAATTAAACTAGATTAGCTATATCTATCTGAAGTTAAGTCGTGCCATGTTGCGTTAAAATTGGCGAAAGTTATAATTAGAGATAATATAATTGAAAGGTGTGATCTTATTTTATATTTCTAAACGAAATTTATTTGTAGTACATTAAAGAGGCATTTTTGTTGATCTAATGGCCTACGTGAATAATTATGAATTCATCAGCAATGACCATATTGAAGAGCTATTGGTTATATAAATATGCTCCGAATTTTTTAACAGCAAATAATACGGCTTTGATGATACGGTAACTAACAAAAGAAGCATCATGATGATGCAATAAAATTAGTATACAGAAAGACGACTCGTACGATTTTATCAGTGTGCAATGATTCCTTTTTGTGATAATTGATACTTATTGAGAGTTTAACCTGTTAATGCTGCTGTAGCATTAGTCAAATTAATTGTTGTCTACAATCAATGTCGTTAGGTGTTGACAAATTAGTTTATGGAATAAAAATCAACAGTAGCCTCATTCATGACATCCTGATTTGTCATCGTTTAATATAGCATAATAACAACAGTAAAATTACGACTGAAATTAAAACATCAATAAACCTAGCCCTATATAGATTATATTATTATTTATTCGATGACGGGTTGCCCATCCCTTGTGCAATTCTATGACTATAGCATTGTAATCAAAGCAACACGTGCATTTTTCCATCAAAATAAAAAAAAAAAATTATTACGCAGGTAAATTGACCCGTCCTTATTGCCCTTGAAATTATTTGCATATGGGGCGTTTTTATCTCGATAGGCTACACCTCGATAGGCTACATACAACTGACAGCTATAAGTGACAAAGTTGATTTTTTATCTATCTTGCTGGCTCTGAAATCACTCTATGTGTTTAAAGAGAACTATTGCATTTTGAATTAACCATTTGCCTTGAAAGTTGAAGCTCGAGGTAAGTTGTTTCAGTCAAAATATGATAATATTTGCTAGATTTACACGGTATGGAAGATAAAATCGGTGTATTATTGATTTTCCTATTGATAGAACGGCAATTTCAAACGTTTGAGGCTGTTAGTGGTTGGATAGAGAGAAAATAGGATAATTGCTGTTAATTAACCTTGGTAGGTGTTATAAGACCTCCTATAATGCGTCATGCGTAAATATTTGACTGAATAATTCATTCGGTATAATTAATTAATTATATTATAGACAGCTATTTCGTATGTCGCCCTTGAGCAATGCCTGCAGTGGATAAAACCGCATGCATTCTATTGAATCACTATCTGGCATACTTGCAGTATTCTGCATTATATCTCATTGAATGTCATAAATTGCAATTTGCATATATTAATTTCTGTGGCTTACTACATTTGTTATCAGCCGTAGCTGTAATGAATGAAATTAAATATACATTTTACTATTGCAGAGAAATAAGTCCTTTAATTCAGTAACTGAATTAAAATTGAATAACTTTGCGTTCATGCTATACTATTGCTAACTTTCTAGTTTATTTTATATAAAACATAGTTTACTAAGTGACAGTGATGGTTTATTGCCAATTGTAGCCTCAGTACGAGATGCTATATCAGATTATCATCTTGAGGTCGGTAAAGTTTATTGCTTATCGATCCTGACTTGATAATTTAGCGTACACGAATTTAAAAAGCCCTATCATGCATAATCATGAGTAGGTCTTGCATGTAATACTGCAGCTATGCTCGTTAAAAGTATTACTCATTTGAATAAGATAGCTTTCAGATTTGCTTACAATATGTGGAAAGCTTGCCACTACAATACAAATACGGTGAGAATGTCACTAACGCAGCATCATTCATGAGAAGCAAAGCTAATCTATATCAAGTGTACTGTCTGTATAGCTCCAAAATAATTTTTAATTTTATAGACTAGCAGTACCAAAATACGAGATCTCGTATTGCGTAGCTTTATTGCTTCTCGTTGCGTCATTACCATTTTAACTTTAGTTGTTACATACTATAAATAATAAATACTCCAGCAGTGATAGTTTTCCTTGCTAATTTTTGTTTTCATTAGTTCATTAGTTGTTCACGAACGAGAACGCATGATAGATTCGAAATAGTTGTTTATGACCTTACAGTGCAATCGTTATACAAATCTAATTGAATCTTTTGCTAATGCCCCAGCTAATGCTGATGCTATTGAGTAACAGTATCGCGGTTATTGCGACTATTGCGATAGCTATTATATTACTAAAATTTGAATTAATTAATGATTAAAACAGCTTGATGCAATCGGTATCGATGCTTTAAGCATTCATTTAACTTTTTTATTTTTTGCTATCACTGCAGTCGTATTGGATCAATACTGATTTCAAACACTGAATCATTACACTTTTCTTACCTAGTATAGTTTATTAATCATCGATATTGATCATGATTAGCAAGGTGTGATTATCTATTATTTACTTCATCATACGCGTACTTTTTACTTTTATTTCAATTTCCGAAAGAAAATTGTTTTTTATTTACTCTCAGTCACTAGTATAATGTATAACATAATACTTTGCAACGTAGTCTTTATTTTAATTTCCGGAAGAAAATTGTTTTTTACTTATTCTCTGCTATTTGTACTGTATAATGAAAAAAACTTTCTATTGTACAGTACTTTGCAACATGGTGCAAGAGCGACAAGGGTTTCCCTACAACTCTGTCTTCATATTACTAAATCGATTATATCGAGTGACTAAAGTAACTCTTCAAAATAGATCGTGATTACAGAAGGTAACTTGGGTGCTAAGAGTGACACATTTCTTGCTAAATTGTATCCATTGACCTAAAAATAAATCAGCTGCTACAAGGCATCGCGTAACTCTTGAAAATAGATTGTGATAGCGCAACGTAACTTGAGTGCGAAGAATAACCCATGTTTCTAGGTGAACTATATGCATCGATCTATCATAAATCGGCTACAAGTCATGTTTTGCAGTAGGAAAAGACAGTTCTATAATACTGTATTGGTTTCTTGGTCAGTCTTACAATCCATGATTGGGTTTTCAACAGGAATGTACAAATTTCTTTTCAAGAAATGTTCATTCAATACACACTCATTCAGTACACATTACTTTCAGTTTCATAGACGAGTAATGTATTATTCAAAGCAGCAACGGCGTACAGAAATTGCCAATCAGATGGTGATCGCAATGTTGATACCGATGAAATCCATCCATTTTGGCTTTATTTCAGTTCGATTCATTCTTAATTCAATTACGGCCACTTGTGGTTATCAAGATATTCCACCTTTTGCAAGTGGTTGCGCAACCATTTGTAGTCGTATTCTCTTCTCCTCCTCTCTGTGTGGAATTATCACTACAAGTTATCGTAACACGATTTACCAGGAATGTAGCGGTATCATGTGGCGCCGTGTTGTTCCTACAGTTGTTCCAGTAAGTACTGTATACAAGGAAACGATAAGATAATACATTGAAGAATGGAAGTGCGTGTGATCGCTGACGCATAAATGCGAGCCATGGCCATGATTGGTTCATTACGCTTGGTGTCAATGCGCCTTTGTTTATTAGGCAGCTTGGAATTATCTTGCAAGGGATGCGTGATTAAAATTGATAGTGGAATCCCTGGCGATACCGTACTGTACTGTACTGTACCGTCACGTCCATGCCAAGGTTGACAACTGCGTTAAAAACAAAACAAACTGAGCACAAGTGATCATTTCGCGCTGTCAAGCAGTGAAGGAGGAAGTTTTGCTTGCTAGGATTAATTCATTGGTAAGTAATTGGATAGGACTTTTAATTTTTTCATGAGCAGTAGTTGAATCCAACTTTTTCTCAAAGTAATACTTGGATCAATTCCATGAATACTTTTACAAATTAATTTTAATGTCATGTCAATGAATATACCTGGTAAAGTTGAATTTTCAGTGGGAAAGTGATCTATCATCCAAAAATGGTAAATGACTAGTTTAGTTCTCGTGTGTTCCATTCCAAGTGGCAATAAACAGCTTTTGGTAGTCTACTGTAGTCTGTTAGCAGATTTTATTTTTTTTTTCACCAAAGCCGTGGATAGTATTGTACTTGCGGCATGACTTATCATAGCAAAGGCTTATGGACTGAATAGCAATACTGCTATTTATTTAAGCATTTATGATGCGACGAGTTCATGGATCATGTATAAATAGTAAAGTAGTTGGATAGTAAAATTTTGCGCCGATATTGCTGCTCTTGACATAATTGACTTACGCACAATAAGCACAACTTGCTCCCCCAAAAAGTCCATTGATTTTTATCACAGTTTCGACATTGAATTACTGTTCCATATTTCTACTTAGAGTAATGAAGTATTTTGTGAATCCTTTTCTACATATGGCTCTTCACAATCAAATAGCTTGCGTGCTCATAATACAAGATTTCTGAATAGGTAGTTGACACGAAATCAAACAAAATGGACATTTCCTTTTACTTATTCTGTACTCAAGATCGTGTTGTAAAATTCATTGATTGATTCACTACAACGAAAAGTTCTTCTCAAGACAATGATATTGGTGCAAACCACTGGCTGACTTGTTCAATAAGTCCGTATAGTATCACATTGGTCACCAACGATTTTGCTTTCAACTGCCTATTATTCACGTTATCAATACAGGCTGTAGCAGCAGCTTCAGACAATTCACGTGAATCGCGAAGCGCAGAGATAAGATCGTTGCGCGTCAAAATATTGACTCTGCTTGAAGCGCACACCTGTTACCAAGTTTTCATTTCATTCTAATGATTACCTACAGTCTACTTTCACTTACTTTGTTCTGAACAACGAGTGTACAGTGTACAGTGCATACAGTAGGTACTGTAGTGTTATAGACGTACAGTACTGTACTTTAGCAAGGAGTACTGGTACCGCACAGTACTGTGCAGCAATAAAGTACTTTTTAAACGGACTGTTAGAACGCTTGAGCGCTTGCATAGCATGTAGAAGGCATAATTTCTGTCTACCATTCTGTTAGAGGCCTTGTGCAGCAAGAAGAAAGAAGTTTTGGACTAACTTAATTCTAATACAATGTAAGGGATTAGATGGGCAATGAACATTATACTGAAAAGATAGGATCATGGAAAGGACTCGTTTGCCGAGATAGTAGAGCTCTTTCAATTGGTGTTGTTATTCCTTATTGGAGGGAGGCGATCGTGTTGAGAGACAATTTTGGACATTTTTAACATGTCAGGGATACAAATAGACACCTACGTTTTCCAGATTTGTGTACAACATACAGAGAAATCCGTACTGTATAGTCTGTACCCTATTGTTAGTTTACAGAAATTGTTGCAATGAAACATCTACTTTACTATATATTTACATAGATTACGTATTCGCCTTCTCTGTGAATAATGATATAATTTGACGTAGTAAAAACTATAGCTTTTGTTTATTTCTAAAACTCATTAGATCGAAATAGTAAGTCGTAATGGTTTGACGTTAATTAACGCATGCCATTATACATTATCGGCTGGGCTTAGGGCATGATTATAATAATTTTATTTTAACAGTAAGTAAACAGTTGATACCGAACATGAGAAGCTGAAATTATTTACGGCATTGTACAGTATAGTACATGAAGTATTAAATACATGCTTTCAAACTGTACAATACAATAAATAAATAAATTTTATAGTACAGATCATATTATAGTATAGAAAAGCCAATAGTATCTTCGTTGTGTACATTCTTGGAATGGAGTCATATACTGATAGAGGTATTTATCTTGGTTATAGTACGATACTGATATTGGAAAGAGATGAATGTTTGATTGAATAATATTAAACCTGGGTATTAGACTTCTCGTGGATTTACAACTACAATATTCTATTACGTTTCTTAATAATAATCTGCAAATGCGTTGTTAAAAATACTTCAAAGGCTGGTTTTTAGATGAGAAATTTTTGATCCTTGCTACAGTTACTAAATGGCTAATACCATAGCTGATTACCCGATATTAGAATACCAATCAAACAAAATTTCACTTGCTTATCTTGTACGATATGATATTGTGATTACATCTAGACGGAATCTTTATTATTACTTGCATGAAAGTTTTACATGGTTTTTTCGTAAATACTCCTAGCATTCTCCTTGTTATTGTACTGTACAGCCTGTAAGCTTGTAAGAATGAGCTACAGTAATAAACCATTACTGACTGCTTTGCACTGAAAGCTCGTTATGCAATGTCTGAAGAACATGAATAACTTAAAATAGTTTGTACAATTCTGCGAGGTAGAAGAATCCGTGGCATCACTCAATTACTGTATAGTTTCGTTGCTACTACATTTTACCTTATGGCTGCGTGAAATTCCTCTACCAATCTGAGTAATAGATAACAGATGGCTTTTCTTGTAGTTCGGAATGTTGTGGGCTTTACTACAATCTGTCACTCAAACAACTCCCGAAAAAGGATGTAATCTTATCGTGCCTTATTGATTTAGTTTATCAACATTTATTCGTGAATACGAGTAAATTACATTGAAGTATGGTTGAGAAAATCTTGTGCATGAGCATATATATTTATATTTATTGATTATTGAATTTATATGATTGAATTGTGATATGATCATTACTCGCGTATTTGCTACTAGAATATATACACAAGTTGAAACGGCTAAATCAACGTTATCCACTAGCCTCGTCGTAGTAAAATAGGGCTGAGTAGCGTTAGTAATTTAAAAATGTAAAATAGTTCGCTTACAGGACTAGGAAATTTAAAACTCAGTAGCCGTTCAAAGCTACCTTTTTTGTATCATGTAGTTACGAAATGGTGTTTAAATACCTTAATATCAATGCTAAATGCAGGTCAAGACGATTGATTTACTGGTAAGGCATGGCTAAGAGCACTGGATAAATAAACGAATGATTTGCACAGCAATAATTTCAGAACTGATCAAGTTTATTTAACTGCGAGAAACGTATAAAATGATAAACAACAAGAATCGGTCTTGCTTTCGAACTTTGGAGTACAGTATGAGTACTTTCTAAAGAATGACAAAAAATATACTTACAATCATTGAAGAAATTTTCTACTGTAAACACTTTTTTGTGAAATCTTCTATGTTTACAAACATTCGTTCCCTACCGGCATAGATGTTCTACTGTATAATATGATATACATACTAAAATTTTTATTTATATCCAATGTGTTATTGATTATCGTAAGTGATATGTAGATTTTTGATACTACCTGAAAATATTCAGAAAGGAATGCAGTGATACGGCTTCTGATAGATGGTGATAATTAATTTGCGTTGATATTAATGCTCGTATAAACTACGGAGAGGATGTATTGCATTAGTTATTTTTATTAATTAATTCGATGCAACTATAATATAATCATCATGACAAAAGAATGTAACCCATGCTATGGACTACTAGAAAAGTAACCGTAATGTTCCTTTCTAGTGGTCCATGTCCATACTGACTTGATTTTACGGCTGCACTAAAAAGCTGAAATGAATGATCATTGGTTTAGCGAAAATACGTAAGCTGCCAAGTTTTTGTCTGCAGTAAACGTATTGTCTTCTTGCTTGTTCTGCTCATCTTCGTTCCAACCCTATTAGAATGTATTAAAATAGTTACAAGTTCACATGACACTAATATTAGCTTACGGAATTTGTAATGTGATAGATAAAACTCCCGAAACAATTTTGTTAATTTAAGAAAATTTTTTAACTGACAGGAGTGTGGAAAGATGGGCCGCACCTATCATTCTATCTTTGCACTTTATTGTATTACATCTTGCATTAATTAATTAATAACCTTAGTATAATGTAAAGTAGCAAATATAATTTAACGGAGACGTTTTGGTATTATTTAATGCTATCATAACAAAGGATCATTAAAAAGTAATTAAAATTTCAATTACGGAAATCACTATATATTCGAGCGTTTTTGTTATTATTCTTTAGAATCGTTTTACCCTTGTGCTGTGGGGATCATTTTAACCGAAGTCGAAGAAATTCATTAAGAACTTTTTCTGTTTCGAATCGCTACTTGAAGTTTTTTCACTTTTCTCTTTCGTCAAAGGTACGGTAATTCATAATTTACTCTCTTTGCTTTCGTTCATGGTTTACGATTCATATAAAGCCTGAAAGCAATTTTTCAAATGTCCATTCCTGGAGTTTTTTTAACTTCACCACATCGTTTGCTAAAAGGCTGAATCAACGCCTAGAGTTATGTAGTGAAATATTTGCCTTTGATCAGCTACTATATCTGTTTTTGCTTACAAAGCAGGCTGATAGAACATTCATTTTACATCGATTAAGTAGCTCTATTTCAGTATAACAACATTTGAACGGGTACTTTAATCCTTTTGGACACGTTTTTATCTCATTGTAGGCAATTTACTCAACATTGATTGCCCAACTGTCTTCATTTATTATGATTTTTCATTTCAAATTGTAATTTCTCCATAGTCAATTCGGTAGGGTTTATATATTTAACCTGCGCTAAAATATAGAAATTTACTGCATACTCGTATATACAGCATGTCATGTTGTGCATGTCCGTTGTTTTTCAGCATTTGACAATAAATTGACTGGTTGCCGCTCCTTAAGATTTCAATTGTTTTGCAGTAAGACTTCCGTCCAGTTTGCTATTTGTACCTGCCTAAGAGTACTCTATCTACGACGCCCTAGCTGTCCTTTCTAAAGCTTTGCCCATTACTAAAGCTCATAAATCTGTGCACGCCCTAAATTAAGAGCATGGGATGTAATTATGTGTGTATACTGTCCTATATAATTTTTATTATTACTATATTATAATAGCATATACATACTGTACAGTACGTATTTATGCATAACAGACGCTTACAATGACGTTCTATTTTACCGCCGGTCCCACGATAGACAAATGCATTAAGAAAAAGTTTACATTGACCATTCACTAGATGGTATTACCAACTACAATGCAATGCAAAATAGCTATTGAATGTTTACACTGCACTTCTTAGCATTTCGTCATGGACTTTATTATTCCCAGATGATTTTAAATTACTGTAACAGTAAATTATTCATACTATTTTATACAATATGCTACGTCCAATTGTTTACAACGGCAATGTTATATAAGCTCAACATTATGCGTCATAGTGGTACAGTCAAAAAATATTATTGTTTTACCGTTTATATATCAGTTACTACTACGATACACTAATTCTAACTTTTATAAACCATTAAGCTAAAAATGCTAACTTTCGCTTGATATATAGTAAATTGTTTGCTGGAGTTCCCATGTAGGGCATTGTAGCGCTTGCGTTATTCCTAGATGTTGTTGTTTATACTATACTGCACTGTATCTAAATGATTGCATTGATTTGTGTTAGTACGAGTTAAATGAGCGATTATTCTGTAACTACAGTTTATCATGGAAACTAAAATTAGTATTAGTGAATAGTGCTAGTGTAGAAATTACTCGTCACTCACAAGCATTGTTAAGAATTGGACCTTCGAATACAACATTACTATTACATTATAGCGCATTGTGAACTACAATTGTAAAAATAGTATGTTTGATTAAATTGTAGTGTTATTATTAGTCGTTTTAAGCTTGGACATTCATTTGTAATCGTGAAGCTGTTCGTTGTGCATATTAGATTAATAGTTTCGGTCATCTGGTGTGATGCTGAGTTACAATTTATGCTCGGTTTGTTTTGATTTTGGAATATTGACAGTTTCAGGTGGCTATTTCCAATGCCATGTAGTATATTGAGTTTAGCGGACACTGGCTTTTTATTTTAAAATTTGACTGGGAAGTTGTGTCAGCAATATCCTACACAACACAGTACGCTTGCGTATGATAGCGCTTTGTAGCCTACGAGCAATTCACTTACCGGTTTCATCATTACACTATTTTTAAAATATAGGTTTATTATAGCTTTTTAGATTACAATTCTTTATACATCAATTAATTTACGAATACCATGTCGGAAAAAAAAAAGTATATCGAGGAAAATGGAGAAGAGGAGACGGAACGTGGCCACTGGGGACACAAAATGGACTTTATGCTGTCTTGCATTGGTTATGCTGTAGGTCTTGGTAATGTATGGCGATTTCCATACCTATGTGCTGCTAGCGGAGGAGGTAAATAATAAAAGCTACATTATTTTCTTACGTAAACTGTTTAGAGTTTAATGGTATATCATAGTGTTGTATCAAACATTATACATGTATGAGTTTAATTCGTGGTAGAAATATACCTAGATATAGTTTTATCAGCTCCTTCGACGTAAATTGCTTTGGGTTCGAGATTCACAATTCCTATCATTTGATTATACGATGTAGGAGCTTTCCTTATTCCGTATTGTACCATGTTAATCCTTGTCGGAATACCTATTTTCTTTATGGAACTTGCAATTGGCCAATATACGCAAGAGGGACCTCTTAAAGTATGGGAAAATCTGTTTCCTTTACTGAAAGGTGCGTTATCATTAAATGGTTATTTTACAAATGTTTGGCAACGATCTACAATTGCAGACTCGGATAATTTATGTTACTGCATGTTTAAAAAGTGATGAACTGTTTCGTCGATTTTATATACTGAACAGGCGTTGGTTATGCTATGCTGGTGTGCTCTTTCGGTGTTGGTATTTACTACAACATCATCATTGCTTGGTGCTACTACTTTATGTTTGCATCTATGCAAGATCCATTACCTTGGGCAAGTTGCAATCATACATGGAATACCGCAACCTGCCGTGTGAGTGTAGTACGATGCCCTGCAGCTAATGCAACCGCGGCCCCTACCACTATGATTACTAGAGCAATTAACGCTACTAAAGCTCCTTGCCTCCCGATTAATGCACCTGTAACTACACCTAGTGAAGAATATTGGAAGTAAGTTGCTGGATAATCAATAATTGAAAATATGAATTCTTGAACGATGTAGTACTACTTAATTGTTGATATAAGAGAATGCGATCGTAGGTTACTACATTTAGTGAAATTGCCAGTAGTATTACAATTCTAAGTGGCGACAGTTGGATACCAAACCTGTATTTCAAAATTTCTAAAAGGGAATAATTTTTGATTTTAGTCGTGAGGTATTAAAAATTAGCTCTGGAATTGGTCAACCTGGTGAAGTTCGATGGCATTTAGCTTTGTGTTTATTGTTGGCTTGGATTGTAATTTATTTCTGTATTTTCAAGGGTATTAAATCATCTGGAAAGGTATATGCAATATTAATAATGCATGTTGATGCAGAATCATCTTAATTAATATCTCAGTTTCCTAATTAACCGTGTTCTTTTGGGAATGAAATAGGTCGTATATTTCTCGGCCACCTTTCCTTACGTCGTGCTTGTAATTTTATTAATCCGTGGAGTAACTCTTCCAGGCCATTTAGATGGAATTCTGTTTTATCTAACTCCTAGATGGGAGAAACTTGGGGATGCGAACGTGTGGGCATCTGCGACTACACAAATTTTCTTTTCGCTTAGTGTAGGTTTTGGAGGTTTGATTACTATGGCCAGCTATAACCAGTTTTATAACAACTGTTTTAGGTAATGTTTTACATACACGGTATATCGTAAAATTATACTAAATCATTTTTGTGACGTGCTTAAGACAAATCGTTAACTTATTACACGTACTGCTTTAGGGATTCTTTAACAGTATCATTGATCAACTGTGGCACCAGTTTCTTTGCTGGTTTTGTAATCTTTTCAGTTGTTGGTTTCATGGCCTATGCTTCTGGTAGACCAGTTGAAGCAGTTGCAGATCAAGGTAAGGGAATAATTAACTCTTTGACTAGTTAAATTGTAGCATTTTAGAAATCTGTATCAGTTTTTGATTTGCCTACCATCAATTTTTTTGTCTCGTTGTATAGGTGTTAGTCTCGCGTTTATTGTTTATCCTGCCGCTGTAGCTCAGATGCCTGTATCGCAATTATGGTCAATTATATTTTTCTTTATGTTGATAACCCTTGGAATGGATAGTCAGGTAGGATAGTATTTAGTAGTAGCGTGTTGTCGACTTACTGCTGGATATGTAACTTAGATATGCAGAGTATTACTATGCTAACATCGATGGCTTTGTCTAAATTGAGGTCTATTTTATATTACTGGAATTGTTATAGATGATTATTGGCTGATCTGACTTTTAACTATGACTAAGTGAAATTTTTTTCTTTTAATTTTAAAGTTCGCCTTCATGGAAACTATTATTACTGCTGCCGTTGATGAGTATCCAGCTGTATTAAGGTCAAGAAAGTGGATTATCAGTATGATTGGCTGTTGCCTTATGTATCTATTAGGCCTTCCTTGCGCAACACAAGCTGGCGCTTACGTAGTACAATTGTTGGACGACCACGTTGCCGGAATCTCGTTATTGATTTTGTGCATCTTCGAATGTATTGCTGTTGGTTGGGGATATGGTAAGATTGTGAATTATACTGTAACCAAACTGTTGGAACTGATTACTGTGAAAACTGTCTTAGTAACATTTTGAATTTGAATTAATGCATATATAGGCGCATTTAGGCTTGCCAAAGACATCGAAAAAATGATTGGTTATAAACCATTTTTGTATTACTGGTGGATCTTGTGTTGGAAGTTTATTTCACTTGGCACTCTTTTGGTAGGTTGTTTAATCGTTTTAAATACGATTATAACGCAAATGGATTGTATCTGCTCAAATTTTGATGTTAATTCTCTGTTCATTTTGGATATTTAGTTCGTAACTGTCTTCAAGATTGTTGGATATACTCCATCTTCATACGGTGGAAAACCTATGCCTGCTTGGGCAGATGGTGTTGGATGGTTTACTGCGTGCTGTTCCATGGTATTCATCCCTGGAATTGCAATCTTTAAATTATTTACCGCAAATGGCTCTTGGAGCGATGTAAGATATAGCTAAACAATCTACAATTATTCTGACCTCCTGTATCGTAATGTACAAAAAATGATTTCGCAAACTAAAATGGTTATCTTCTACTGACAGCGATTTAGAGAATTAACAACACCAAGAGATGATAAGTTTGGTGATTTGCAAGTGAGCTACTTAGAACACAAGATCAGAAAGGAAAACGTTACTTTGGCAGAGCAAAATGTGTAATATTTCAATTGGTTGTCTATTTGATTTGTTCAGTTAGTTATCAGCTACCGAATTTTTTGAATGCTCATCGATTGCTGTAATTTATGGCATGTATTTAAGAATTATCTCTTACAACCGTAAATGATATTACTCAACAATATATAAGCAAAATGTTTAATTTTGAATATACCCCATTTAGCATCCCATTAAAATTAATTAAAACTATTTTACTTGATATGGTGGAATCTATTCTTGATGATTTTGTAAATGCCATATTCGTTTTCAGTAACGTTAATATAAAAATATGAAATTAACACTTCACATACCCCAACGTATAACCGTGAATAACACTTATCAAAGAGATGAGGAGTTTACCGGATGATACAAAATACTTTTACTTCAAAAGCGGTGTGGTTGACACGACACCTGTTATTTGTATAGTTAGTAATGAGCCAAAGTTCTATTTTAAAGCGGTTTACCCCTGGCTTCAATTTAAGAGCTATTTGTTAGTGGAAATACTTCCTTCTTTGGCAACGATCTACCTAATGGCTAATAATGTTGTCGTATTTTGAGAGAAATATTGCAACATTCTTGATTTATGAAGTGCTAATTAAGTTAAAGTATTGCTTTTGGTTCATACGCTGCTGTAAAATTATAGTAATCACTATGTTAGAGGATGGCTAACTTAAAATTTCATCGAAATGACTATTTTTCAACAATAAAGGTTGATTATTAATATGGAAGCAGTTGTTTGTTTTAGTTGCTTGATTATGCTGTGACTTAAACTATTGACGGAATTGTAAAGCAGCTCTTATTTAACGCTACGGGATAAGTAAACTTGCCTGTAGGTAATTGCAATTAGCTAATGCATACGGTGAAATGTCGAATCACATTTTTTATCACTTTCATAACAATAAATGACTAGTAATTCATAGTAGTGCAATTTAAAAAGCCTTATGTGATACATACCATGTGACATGTACTTTGCAATATATGTTATGGTTGTGATTACGTGATATAGCAGCAGTTCTGAGCGATAAGATATTACAGTTGCAAATTTACGCCACAGCCAAAGTGTGTGCTATATATAGTGTAATTTATTTCGGAAAATATGAAAGCCACGTAATATTTTTACTTGGGCGTTATAATACAAATCTGAATGATGCTTTAGTTTTCAAGAGTACTACAGACGTTATTGGGCATTATGTAATATGCTATAAAACGAGTCTACAACCACTCTAAGTCAAAATTTCATTTAGTACCGCTATAAATTAGTTTATAATTAAATATAGCGTTCAGTTGTGATACCCGATACTGTATTAAATGTATGAATCCTTCTAGAGATATAGAGATGAAATATAGCAAGTGTTATAATTGAAACTAGCGAAACCAGTGAAAAATTTCCACGGAATGTAATGCTATTTTAAGTTAATAGTTGTAATAGAGTTAAGAGGTCCAAAACTCCTTGATATTAAAATATATTAGCTAATATGAAATTTAGTCCTATATTATATTCGGTAACATTTAAAGTACTGCACTATATACAATACGTTAAGTGAAAGCTGCACGATGTTTTATCCTAGTCGATCATTTCCATTTAGCAATGTAGCCTTAATGCTGATATTCTTTAACGCTCGCGCCCTTGATAAAGCAGAGACTACTAAACAACAGTGCTAAAAGAGAGAGTGACTGTCAACGACTTTCGTCGGCCAAAATGCGAAGGCTAACTATTTATCAGTCCCTAGTTAAAGCGACATGTACAATAATTGTCTATATTTACAATACTTTGTCTGTTAAGTTAAGACTACACGAAAGTAAGATTGAAAATTTAATTTGGTTTAATTCATTCATAAAGTTATAAATTACAGGCGATTCGTTATGTGTATATAAAGTTATATGCTCAGTCTGGAAAATTGTACATGTGCAGTATTGCATGCGAAGTATAACGAGCGATGGGTCTACCAGTAATTAATAATAATTAATAAAATACGCATATGCATTATCATTCTAGGCTAACTTCAATTTTTAATAATTCTGCTTGATGATCAAGTGCGATATATTAATTTAGCATACGGAGAATTAGATAATTAGCCTGTGCATAAAAGACGCCGTCTGGTAGTGAATAGTAGCCAAAGCACTTGTACGATTGGATAATTCTAGTCACTAAGTTTAGAGTGAATGAATGTTGGTATGATACTTGTCCAGAATTGTCTAATCATGCAATTGATACATCAGCTGCTTCTTATTGTATTGTAAACTGAAAGTATTCTATAATTATAATATGAAAGTAATTTAATGTATTTAAAGATGATACTTCAATAGTATAGACTAAAGTGTCGTGATCGATAGCAACTCACAATTTCGGATTTTTTTCTTATTTATGAGAAAGTTTTATTTGGATACTTTCGGTCAATAATTCAGTAGTAATGCTTTATGCAGTTGTTGCTCGTTAATAGTACTGGTAATTAAAGATTACAATGAAAATTATAATATCTAATTGATGATATTATGGGAATTATGATTTATTGTAATAGCCTTTCAGCTATCGCGCGGAGGCTACACAGGTATCCGGAAATGAAAGCAAAGTTTAGAACGTTAATTTTATTTTTACCGTGGCTATCTAATGTAAATAGGAGAATTTAGAGCAAGATAGATTAAATCCTGCTATATTTTTAGGCTTTAATACCGTTTCTGATTAATAAATTTTGCTTTTATTCTGCTATAAATTCAATGAAATTTCATGTTACAGCATGCAACTATCCAACTTTTAAAAAAGATGCGTAAAATATTAACTTTGTGGTATGACTCTGCTGCTTAACTATTATTGCTTTCGTAGTAATGATGAGTCATGATAGCAACCATAAATTCATTGCACGATAGATAATTCTTACATTTTAACCAAATTGTAAGACTTAATCTCTGCCAAATGGTTAATAACTGGCTCTAATCACTACTCTTGTAGCGAAAATACTTTAGTTCAGATGTTGAACTGGAGTCACTTTTACTCATATAATTTTTCCTAAAATAATTGTTGTTAAAAATAATGATCTTAATATTCCAGTTTACAAAAGTTAACTTTAAATTAATTGCTTGGGCTATTTACATACTATTTTCGCATTCTGTAGGTGTAAAATTATTAATTTTAGTATAATGATAAACCCTGGATATTTTGTATGAAATAAGATTTCGTTAAACTTGAGCATTAGCAAAATTTCGTCTAATTAACAGCTATTACAACTTACTGCACTTACTCATGCTAACATGTAATGTAGAAACTGTTTTCATATTATCACACCGAATAATCCATGCTAATAACGAAATCTCATAGGTCTTTTAAATTAAGTAATCTTTACATGGAATTAAATGACTAGTTAACAATATACGCCAACTTCCTTCTACGAATTTACAAATAAGTAACATTTCCGAAAATTTATGTATAATAATAATTTTAATTCATCGATATCCTGTCCGTCTTACGCCAGCTAAAAGTTACAAGTCGTGATTTACTCTTTATTAATGAATAATTTGAGTGTACTATTAGCGAGTCACAGCATTGCTTCTCTTATATTTATTTAACCTTAAGAATAAAATTACATTTCTGTACCGGTGCAACATCATTTATACAAGTTTTACTTATACAGTAGTAACGGCTCTTAAATGATTACTATTGCTTGCTACTAATTCTTCAACGCTGTAATTTACCGAAAAGTAGCAGTATTGCAACAATTGTTATTACGTTATGCATCATTGTACCGCAAAATGAAGATTTTCCTCTCAAAATTGCTGTTGGGAAATAAATTACTGCCATATTCAAGTAGTATAAATTATAAAATTAATCTTACTGGAGGCAAGAGTGATAGTAGTAAGCTGTGGTGAGAGTGTGTAGTGCAGCCCCAAATATAGCTTAGATTACTATTATAAGACTGTACGAGAATAACTTAACTTGTAAGCTAGAGTGTAAGATTGTGTAAGAGTCTATTTGTAGAAGATGTTTACAGTACGTATTGTAGCGAATCTATTAAGATGTTTATATAAAGATCTGAGATATAAATAGATTTGCGCTAAGTATGCTAGTACTGTAAGTATTGTATTGTAATGCTTTAAATAGACGCGCGAATTATGAATAGATTGCGCGATAGTAAATTTAGATCTGATCTTGCGACTTAATGGGCAAGATAAGATTTGTTACAGTAAAAGCATTCTGTAACTAA
Organism: Trichoplax adhaerens; assembly: GCF_000150275.1. NCBI lineage: Eukaryota > Metazoa > Placozoa > Uniplacotomia > Trichoplacea > Trichoplacidae > Trichoplax > Trichoplax adhaerens. The sequence continues at coordinate 633,482 of NW_002060960.1, forward strand.
TCGTATATAAATCGTGAATTTTGCTGTAATAAGTAGATTGTCAGATAGTCAGATAGTCCTTGGTAGTTAGACGAACCTAACTTCTGTAATAAAGTGAAATTTGCAAGAAACTGTACTTCTTGATTTATTGTTTTGAAGATCACTTTATCACAGAGTGATAGTTTAATAGCTACTCAAAGCGCAAAAAAAGCCTACTTCGCTTTATTTTCTGGCCTCATAGACTGTCGAACTTATATTAGGACATTACTCCGTTATAACTAGTTCTCTTTCTATTATAAAATATTTCGACATTTCATTACTTATGATAGTGAATAATTAATAAATTATTGTGATCAATTAAAAAGAACACGTGAACTTTAACTTATGACATATCAAAGTCTTACGACTTCAGCTGTAGACATGTCTGCTTCTAAAAGCTCACCTTAGCTCAACTTAATATCTTCGATCATATTTCATGAACGAACATCCATGAATGAGGTAGCTACTCATGAACAAAGTAGTAGAGGTCTTGCTCTAGTCCATCGGTATAATATCTTATTGGGGATTGCAGAAAATACAAACGACGATATTGTCTATTTATTACGTTAAATTCGAATTTTAATCAGTACAACAATCTCATGATTAGCTAACTAAGTACTGTACAAAGGTATAGTTTTTCCAATATAATTGGCAGCTATTGACTGTGATCAAGTCAAAAATATTCTAACAGGTTGTGATAGTATTTTATGAGATACATTATGCAAGAAATTGTCCAGTTGCTACTATAAGTTTCGATATAAAGATATCTTGATATTAATAGCATATAATGAGAATATTGCGTAGATAAATCATACAGCATTTTATGATGCTTCTTGCTAGAGATAGAAATCTTGTCGTCATCAAAGTAGTCAGATTAATCACCGTTGATAGTCCAGGTAAATTACCGTACTATTAAGTTCACTAAGCGCAAAAGTGACTAGTTACTATTATAAATTATAACGTAAAAACATCAAGTCATTATTATAGGAGTAAAAGAATCTTACTGCACTAAAAACAGCGGTTTATAGTTCCTGAAACGTTCATTAAACCTCAAATCTATAAGTAATATCATAAATTTAGAATTAAAGATGATCACTTACTATTAAGGTACAGTAGGTAGTAATATAGCGCCGCCAAAGATACTTGTTGCAAAATATTTTATGATTAGTGAAATCGAACAGTCACGGGCATAATTTCTAATTGATGCGCAAGTAGTTACGAATAGGTATAATTATATTTTATAAATTTATATATTAAGCGTGAAATCATTAACATTATTATAAATTTTACTCTAACGATATTAATATATCAGTAAAAACTTTTGCTCTAGGTAAAGCGGGATCGCAACCTATAACTTTTTTCCTGCGCGAAATTGATTAATTATTACTACAAATCTCGAATTAGAAAAAGTCTAAATTCTATTTATTTAGAAATAGAATCTTGCTACCGTTAAATCGTATGACATTTAATGATAGCTAGTCACTAATGAAATAGTGAGAAAGCATTGCTACGCGTCGTATATAATTATATATATACATAATTTTTGAATTTTGGAGGTCAAATCTTTATTAAGTTATAATAGTAAGAAAATCTTGCTACAGATGTAGTCTGTAGCAATTTATTACGTCTGTTACATCACTTAAGTGTGCAATTGATCATATACTACTAACGATATAAATTTCGAATAAATGGTAACTTGGCATTAATAAAGTAGTACCGTAAATTCTTGCCACAGGCGGACCGTGGGTACTGAGATAACATATAAGACAACACATTATACTGATAAAACTTTAAAATAGGATTATTGGTATTTCAAATATGATATTTAAGTCTTAGGTTCTCTAAAGATGAGCAAGAATTGACAGATCATAGCTGATATAATATCCTCTAGAAATCTATTGTAATTGCCCAGATATGAAAATTTGATTTCTGCTTCAGATACTATCAAACATATAGAGTCATATACAAGCTTTGCTGATAGTGTTTTAAACATAACATTTCGCTACGATATGCTGCGATATTGACGACACCACAAAGTGTATTTAAAATATGGATTTTAGTAATCTATAGATTTCTTATACGTCACTCTAGTCGAAGTTATTCACCCAAGATAACGATTACTTATATTTTTATTTAAGTTATAAATCAATTATAAAAATATTGCTTTTACCTATAAAGATTAATAGAATTGCCACCAACTGATGGATATTTTACATTTTGCCTTATTTTTATTCCATTTAGAATTCCATGGTACCTAATATCCCAATTTAGTAGCATAGCATAATTTATGTACCCTTGTACATTCATGTAACCGCCAATTCAAAGGTTTGGGTATGAAATTTCACAACTACAGCCACTATTCACATATATTTTCTAATAACGTCACTACTAAATCATTGCAATACACGCTATTAGTAGTATACAAGCATAATGTATGCACTGATAGTTGAAGTTGTACAAAATATATGTTGCAGTCATTTCTAAACATGGATAATAAAAAGTCCTCGATTTTGGAGTAGTAATTGAGATTATGTTACGAAAATGTTATAACAATTTAATCTATTGCTTATTACAATTAATATAAAATAACGGTAGGTATTCTAGTGATTATTTAATAGTAGAAAACTAATGGTACGTTGGCTACAATGCATATTTGTAACACATTCTTGAAGTTTAAAATTTAATACTAAAACTTTAATTAGCAGATGCGAAGTTAGTAATCAACTAAAATTGGACGAAAACAACGACAGCGTCCTGTTTAAGCCAATTAAGTATTTCTAATAACTCTCTCTTCGTCTAAAGACAAGCTAGTCTTCCATTATTTATTAAATAAGTGTGTCATTGTCGATAAATCAGATCAAGTATTTATTTGCATACTTAAAACATCAGTAAGGACCTATCATTTCCGTTCATTTCTTCAATTTTATCAACTATTAAAAATCTGCAAAAATCACTTGTTTAATAAGAGATAGGTTATGTATGTACGAGTATGTGGTTTAAAGTGTATGGTCTCATTCTTACACTGTCTACCAGCATATGTAAATCTTGTATGCAATCTTATGCATACTTATCGTTTAACTGCAAGCTACGAGTAGATGCAGACAATATTGTCAAGTTTTCAATTAATTTTCGAATTTTTCAAAAGTTTGACGTAGTAGTTCAAAACATGTTAGTACTGCCTAGAATGATAAATTATCTTCTTTTCGCGTTTATGACTAACCCTACTAGCTTGCAATAACTATAGGAAATAGCATTTATCCTATACACGTTTCGATGCTATTACATGTCCTAGATCAATATTTTATCCATCAATTCTGAGAAATTCGAATATATCGTTACAGTACTCGATTAGTAGATATCTCTAGAATTAATCATCCTGTATGCTCATTTAGGAAAACGATCTTGAGCTGTATTGAAGTTAACGTATGGAAATTGATGAGTTTATTTTAAATTAATAGAATCATTGAGTGAGAAGTAAGATCGCCTTAGAGATGAAGAACACTACTACTCAGTATATATCCAAAGTAGAAATGTGTGAAAATACTTTGAAGTAATGAAGATTAGAATTCAATTTCAATAAAGTATAACTTATCCCACGAATGACGACTGGCCATCCTAACCGACTGGAGCAATGCTTCCGTAGTCTTTATTACTATTTCAATTATGAACGAGGGCTGAAAATGGCTTAGTAGTGCTTATTTTATACGTAATGTAATCGTTGTTACATGAAGAATCCTAATCAAATTTCCGTTGTATTGGATTGTTGAATTAATTTCATAGATTATTTAAGGGTTTTGGAGTAACCTACATACTAGTTTTAGGCGACAGTGATCATCTGTAGGTACAATATAGTGATGTTAAAAGATAATCAAAATGATAATTTAGCAGGTGATATTGTGATGATTGGTAGATGAAATTGAATAGGGTTGTTTTGAATCTTTTATCATGTATTTAAATTAGGGAGAAAGATTGCAAAGCAAGAAGATATCAGGGATGAATTATTTCTTTCTTATTTCAAACGTATTATTATTTTCTAATTCAATGCAGGAATGCTTTAGCCATGAATAATATAAAAGAATGGAATGAATTGACAATAAATAAAGTACATTCCACAAAAATAGTATGACTGTTCAATAATATTATGTCTGGATAATAGACATTGGATCTTTCAAATAGAACATAAGTTGAAGACCAATGTCAACATAACAAAGCTATGATTCACACAATTGATTAATTTCCATGCATACCAATGCTAATTTTATCAGTTCTACCTTAATTAAATTGATGCCAATTTGATCAGTGCTGCCTTAATTAAATGGATCTGGAATACTGGCATTAATGAATGATAAGAATGATCTGAAAGCATTGATGGTCAAAGTTATCCGTAATTATTCTCCTCTTCACTTGTCCATGCACCACGATGGAGCTCTAACTCATACAGTTCTGATAAAAGGAGAGTTTGTTAAGATAAACGTTGGTAAACCAATTGATTAGTTTCAATGAGGCATCAACAATTCTACAGGTATTTGTGATGATTTCTTTCCTGTAAAAGATGTCGAATTCTAGTAGACGAATAATGATGGAATCAGTGATGAATATACAGTCTAAACCGCTATTGCGTTATGGATTTAACTCCTGTACCTAATATGAGTAAGGGCACCATCTGCTGAGTGAGAATGGAAAAGAGCGAACATGACTAAAAGAGTTTCCTTTCTAGTGTACAGTCTACTCCTTAAACTGTTGATCAACATAAGTAATTGGTAATGTAATCATTTATATTTATCTTCTCCATTAGTAAGCATTGACTTTATGTTGAACAACAGTCTTCTGTTTTTCCTGACCTATTTTCTAGCACATAGTTAATCAATCGCCTAATCGTATGTTCCATTGAGTCTAAAGTAACTAGAGCTCTTTTACTTCGTTATCATCGAAAGGTGCTATAAGGGTAATTATTTAATCATTCATGACGTATAGTATTTAATGCAAAATTTAAAGAAGGGTATATCATTAATTTTCCCTAATATTTATTACTAATCTACCATATAATGTACAATGGTATGGTTCTTTGTCAAGAATTTCATGTAATTTCTGATAAAAGTTAAGGTATGCGTAAGTTTATAGCTGAGTTTAGGATAGTGGCTTAAATGGACAGAACGTAGTGATTAAAGTGATATCGAACTTATCGCTTACACCATCTGCTTTATTGATGGCCGCGATATTATAGTTGTGGACTGCTTCAAAATGAATCATATCGGTCTATCAACAAAATACTGTAGGTTGATTTGGATACTCTTTCCATCTATTCCTGCTAGTCAGAATCAGTATTTACTGGCTTCTAAAACGGTTGAGGACGATTAAGTAATTATGATATTGATCTGAATTATTGTAATCTGAATCTATGCGTATGTTGTCTATTTTATTTAGACGGATGGATTCAGTTATCATAAGCTGATCGCTATTTCAATGATAGAGTAGTTGAAGATAGAGAGTCGTTTAGTTCTCAATCTGGGCTTGTACCCCAGGGTTAATAATAGTTCATTTTTTGGGTGCGAAGATGATATCTTCTTGTCTTTGTGACTGTATCTTGATGAATTTCTGTAAAATTGAAGGGCGGATTTTCAATTTTGAATTGGATTGCAGTTATCCCTCACGATTGTAATATCTACGTTAATGAAAGAGCAGTTTGAGAATAATTTTACGATCGTCCGTCTGGACTTGTATCCTAACATGGAAAATAGTCCATGGTAGAAATAATATATTCTATAATTATTGCGTCTACTGCAGACGTGATCATTTTTGAGCCTAAAAAAATTGAATTGACGTCGGATTAAATCATCTCGCTATTGAGATAACTTGAAAGGTAACGATTGAATTGAAGTAAAAATGAATCAACAGACTCCATCATCCCTACTGAGTGCATCCAGTAGGAGGGCATCGCTGAATAGATAATAATGAATTTAAGTGGATGTGGGGCTCTATTCTAGTTCAAGAATAGCATTCTTTCTACCGTAGTTAAGTTGGCAAGGAATTAATATTACGTTAGTGCATCGATAGGATGATCGATCGCTGAGAAATGCCGGACAATATGGTCGAAAGCACGTGATGGTACAATTAAATAAGGAAAAGGCGTTAAGAAAGCTGTTAGCAATAGTCACACTGTTTTTGTCATCATCATTAAGATTGTACTTGACTTCCTGGCCTATCAGCTTCTAACCCGATAGAAAGGAAGAAAGGCGTAGTAAAAGCGTTTGTAAAATATTAAAATGGATGGACAATAGCATAACCCGTTGCGACACCAAGCAATGCCCTATTGAAAAAATAGTAACTACGTTTCAACAGTCTGCTAGAGGCAGTGTGGACTATTGTTGATGTTGATGTTATCCAATATTTAAAAAGGATGTATCCCTACGTAGCCAAAGGCAACCATCGACGTCACGGGGACATAGTAATAGCAGGTGCAATGGTAATTATTTCAATCAAACGATATAATAAGGGATTTTTGCTGGCACGGATTATTTATTCTTAGCGTTTGTGACTCTCGCGGGCCGCGTCGCTTGATACAACGGAAATACAAATTTTAATTCCTTTCGGATACGAATACTGCATCGTCAACTACTCCATTCTCTCTTTTCTTCTTATCCTATCGTTCAAGGTAACTATTCCCAGTTAGGAATGAGTGATTGAATGTAATCATCGTTGTTTATCGTACAGTCTAGTTTGTATCTGTATTATTTTTATAATGTTGATGACTAGTTAAGCGAGCTTGAGTCGCTTGCTAATGTTTACGTTTTTTCCCTCGTCTTAAATGCTTCAATTTGCCGTCATGGGTGTTAATCGATAATTAAGATAGATCGATATTAATTTATATGAAACGATATTGCTTGTAGGCAATTCGATCCAATAGGTATTTTAGCTTATTGCTCTACTTATCTTCTCTGTTGGATCGAATTAAAGACTTGACTAATGCAGTGAAAATTGCAATATTTATATATTTTCACTTTAAGTTAGACCTATCAAAGGAAACTGTTCTACGGTGGGTAAGAGGACAATATTATCCACCGTATTTGAAAGTTTGTTAACCTAGGGATAGATAATTTCAAACGATAGTAGCGCAAAGGGAACTACTTATGTTGATAGTAGTGCTAACGACAGCTTTACAAGTTTAGAATTATTCTATCGTACAATAGAGTGAAGAAGAGGCAATATTTTCTTTCCTCCTTGGAATAAGTTATCCTTTTAAGAAGCTTTTTCCCGACGCAGTTGTAGCGTAAACACTACATTACCTATCGATTTTGTTACATCTTTACCGACACTATTTTATGCGCGCTTGTACACAATTTGGGCATAAATCGCCTTGGATAGGCTTTTCATTCTTGAATAATACAACAAGAACTTTATCCTCTCTCCTCAATCAATCTAGAACAAAGATAAATTGTTTCATTTCATATATTTTCTAATGAAGAAATTGACACTATTTATCTGGATAGGATAGCAAATTTTTTTTGTTGTCAAGCTCATCTTTTACCGTAGAAAATAAGCATTCTATATTCTTGTCAACGTGGATAAAATGATTGTCAAGATGTTGATGGCTTCTAGAAGGATGTAATATTGTTCATCTTTTCAATCCCTATTTAACCAATGTGATCGTTGAGCACGTGAAATTTTGCTACTCTACTACCTAACTACAATTGAAAGACAACCTATCGCGTTAATTAGTGCATCGACATCGTTGATACCTATCCTCCGGTGGTAATTTAGTGTTGAGCATAAATTAGCCGCAATAAAATGGGTATAAAATCTAATTAAAGTTTATAGCATCGTAAAAATGGAACTGATCTATTAAGAAATTGCAAGATCTGTCTTTTTCATTCTTGACAACGGACCATATGTTTAAATCATTCCAATCAAGCCTAAATTCGATACAGTATACGAAAGTAATTCCATCTCAAGTTCGATTGTACCGGCAATGTAATTGAGACAATAATGGACATCCATTTTCACTAGTAAAATACAGAAAGGATCATGTTGAAGTAATTTATATATGGTCATAACGATTATTCTTGGTGATTGAATGTTTTTGCCCAAAATGCCAGTTTTATTAATCATTTTCCACCATTTTTGATGTTATTATTGTGATGTTTACGAAAACCCAAGAGTTTCACTAATAAGCTATAGTACATCCTCTTGATTGCTCTATCTTTTATATTTATTCAGTAAATAAACGGGCTATGCATACAAAGTTGATCATTGACTGTTAATCAACGTATTCTGCCATGGTATTAGCCCCCTTGATATATAGAGTTACTTGATTTTTAGCTTAGTGATTGCTATTTCATCCGATGATTCATGTAGATAACACGTATCGCCGTGAAAAAAAAAAAAATTTAGCTTCCCGTAGAATATCCGTTGTGTGGGTTATTTTCCGTCATTGTAAATTTATTTAAGCATCACTTGAGGAAGGAAATCCATAGGAATAACCTATAAGTAATTTATATGAAACTATTAAACGAATCATTGGCTATTTGTCCAAAATGATGCTATTTTTGATCGCATCATGGTGAAGAGTTACGCTAAGCTCGAGAACAATTCGATCTAACGGCTCTCTAACCTAATTTAAACTTTGTAACTATCAACACGATTAAGCGCTTTTCTAGCCGGTTTACGTGGTTGCTAACCCCAAGTACAGAGTAGCAGTAAATGGCCTACAATACTATAGGACACTGTTGTCCAAGTTGCTTCTGTCTCATCGACACTACTGCTCTTGTAGTATTTATTTTGCCCAATAATGTCGCCAACGATTTATTTTTAGAGTTGGCCCAATATGCCTCAATTTGATGAATTTCGCCCTAACTCTATTCTTGTCCACAATAAAAAACAACATCACAATAGCCATGTAACGTTCTAGTTTTTCAACTTTTCAATAGCATATTACCTTGTTTTCATTACAATCATCGAATGGAGTAATAACATTGTGAAGTAAAAGCGCGCCAATGTTGACCATGGGGTGCTATTATGGCTGTTGTAACTGTTGTTTTAAGTCTACAAATGGCAAATTTTGTCTACGTTGATAATTGCCATTCAGAGTAATTGTCTTGCAAATTGCATGGAAGCCATAGAGAGCCTGAAGGGTGATTTTCTTCAAGACGCTTTGACGTCATGGAAGGGAGGGAAAAACACATGGTTTAAATTACTATGCTTAGTCATAGATTAATTCAACTTGAATAGCCGCTAAAAGGATTACTACTTTAATTTCAATAAGAATCGTTAGCACAAGAATAGCACACTTGGACATTGAAAGGAAAGACAAGGCCAACGCCTAATCAAGAACGATAGCAATACTGTATTCTATTGTAAGACGCGAAAAATTACAATTCGGTACTTATTCAACTCCACATGGTAAACATCACGATGAGACTAATGAGTCAAGATCGATTGGATCCTATATTTAATGGCAATCGAAATGCGTTTCTGTACTTATTGACGCAAATATTATAAACACAATCAGGCTAATAAGTCAAGATCGATAGCATACTATATTGATTAATGGTAGTAAAAATGCATTTCTGTACTTGTTGACTCGATAGCATAGACAACTTGAAGAGATTAAGGAGTCAAAATCGATAGGATACTATTTTTAATTGCAATAGAATTGCATTACTATACCGATTGAATTCGATAATCGAACAGCTCAACCCGAAGAGACTAAGAAGTCAAAACCTATATCATTCAATTCGATATCATGATCTACACGAATGAGACTAATTTGGTAAAGATCGATAGGTACTCTATTCAATTGGAATACGCGTAGAATTGCATTTCTGTACTTATTGACTGTGAAGTCGATATGATGAATAACACGATGAAAATTATTAAACTCGTGGAATGATCAAATTTATTTATTCAATGTCAAGGGAAAACAGAGTACGTTCTTCATTGATTTGTTATTTTGAGTCAAGATCAAATTGAAATTGTTGACCTTATCGATCGAACAGATCATAATAACATTGTCAATTATTCAAGATTAGAGGAGGGAATTTGTATTTATTCTCCTCACTATTTTAAGAGTAGTAAGGAGATTGCTTTGCTATTTGATTTTTCATGCATAACTAAATAGAATCCACTATGATAATATAGAAAATCATTTCAGACACTTATGTACAGTATCATGTTATCCTTTCACGGAGAAAGAATGACTAATTTAAATAGTGGACATCCGGTCATAGTATGATATTACCCCACTATTCTACAATGCCATCTGAAATTTCCGTCCATGACTACCTGGACATAATATCGTTAGGTTTAGTAAAAGGATTTTATCCTTAGTCGTAGAATTGATCAAAGAGGAACCAATACAGCTGTCTTTTAATAGCATATATACGAAAATTCACATCAACGACAACTTGAACTTAATGTTCTTCCTTGTGAAAAAAAGAATGAGATCGTTTGTTATACTGCCAATTAAAGAATAGAGTTTCAATTTGAAAAGGAGCATCAAGATGGCGTAGACTTGTATTTATTCTGACTATTGCAATACCATCTGCTAATTCTATTGCTATCTTTTCAAATGGCACTGGTAGTATATAATTACATTTTCATACTTTAGCTACAATGATTCGATCTATCAAGACCATATTCCTACCTTGATCCATAGAACTAGCTAGAATAAGTGAAATGTGTGCAATTTTTATACAAACTAATCGGCGATTCGAATGACTAGTTCACACTGAGCATTGTCCTACTTTCAATATTTTTACAAGATCAGCCAATATCGTTTTTCAATCAATTGTAATTATAGTATAGTCATATCGTGTCGGTTTTTGTTGATTAGATTTGAAAAGATAATTAAACATGTCTGAAAAGAAGCCCTATGAAGAAGGTGGTGAAGAAGAGCCTGAACGAGGCCATTGGGGACATAAGATGGATTTTCTCCTGTCTTGTATCGGCTATGCTGTAGGTCTTGGCAACGTCTGGAGATTTCCGTACTTGTGTGCCGCAAGTGGAGGCGGTAAGCAAAAAATCCTTTTGATAAATTGAGTTTAAAGTTTGATTCTGCTTTCGTTCAAGATCAATGATACATTGCTGGGATCGAGAGTACAGAGAGAACTGTAAAGTTATACTTTTACGAATATGAAAAGTGACACTCAATGCAAATGTAATATTGATCATCTTCTGTTCTACCCTAGGTGCTTTCTTAATTCCTTACTGCATCATGTTGATCCTTGTTGGTATACCAATTTTCTTTATGGAATTGACTATTGGTCAGTATTCACAAGAAGGACCACTCAAAGTTTGGGAAAATATCTTTCCATTGCTAAAAGGTAAATTATATCTTGACCTCAATGGCTAAAAATGTCACCCTAAATTAGATTGCATCAGTAGCTCATGACGGGCAAATATCACTGTGCGCTAGAAATAATGCAATTCTACATTTTAAACATATGAAAAAAATGAGAATACCTTAAGCTTGTACTGATCCATTACAATAAACATTTTTATGGATATTTAGGAGTTGGTTATGCTATGTTAGTCTGCTCTTTTGGTGTTGGAATTTACTATAATATCATCATTGCATGGTGCTATTACTTTTTATTTGCTTCCATGCAAAGTAAATTACCTTGGGCAAGCTGTGGTAATCCGTGGAACACTGCTCTCTGCAGGACTAGCGTTACCCGTTGCCCAACAGCGAATGTTACTAACACGACAGGAGTTGTTACTACTGTTGCTCCAACCACAATGGCGAACAATATGACGAATTTGACTGCTTGCATTCCTAAAGGATTTAAAGTCACTTCTCCTAGTGAAGAATATTGGAAGTAAGTTAGCTCTACCTTGAAATAACTAACATAGAAGAGGTATCGCGCTGATTTGGATTGCGTCCAACACCATACATCACTACTTTCACACTGATCTTTTCGATAATTTTAGATAGCCAATACGTAATTTAATTGAATAACTTTTTATTGGCTGTAGCTTCCTATTGATCATTTAACTTTAATCTATGTAGTAAACAAGTATTAGATATTAGCAAAGGAATTGGTGAGGCAGGCCATATTCGTTGGCATTTAGCTCTCTGCTTATTACTTGCTTGGATTGTTATCTACTTTTGCATCTTTAAAGGAATCAAATCCTCTGGCAAGGTGAATAAAATAGAATGATTGAAATTTATTGATGTCAATCAGTTTATTCAATTATAATAATGGTAACATCCGTTGATGATCGCTTTTCTAGGTCGTTTACTTCTCTGCTACCTTCCCTTATGTTGTCTTGGTTATTCTGTTGATCCGTGGTGTTACCCTGAAAGGGCATCTAGAAGGAATTAATTTCTATCTCACGCCTCGATGGGAGAAACTTTCAGATGCAAATGTGTGGGCTTCCGCTACTACTCAAATTTTCTTCTCACTTAGTGTTGGATTCGGAGGTTTAATTACTATGGCCAGCTATAACAAGTTCTACAATAATTGCTTTAGGTACAGTATCCAAGATCTTCGATATCAACTAACTCTATCTCAATTGTTAACACATTGTTGGCTTTTCAGCAGCAAAATATATCCAGTATAAATAGACTTTAACTTACTGTTTATATCTGTTAATTCTAAAATATAGGGATTCTCTAACAGTATCTCTCATCAACTGTGGTACAAGTTTCTTTGCTGGTTTTGTAATCTTTTCTGTAGTTGGTTTCATGGCCAATTCCTCAGGCAGACAAGTATCTGAGGTTGCTGATCAAGGTAATAAAGATTTAGAAATTTTCATTACACGCGTCAAATGAATCTTTGTCATAGTCTGCTTATTACAATAAGGAATGGATCAATTATTTTGTAACATTTATTTCCTAGGATGGATTTAATTAGACTGTATAAATGATTGACGATGTTACTGTAATATATCGCTTAATCCGATTAAAAAATTCATTTTTTGCAGGTGTTAGCTTAGCCTTTATCGTTTATCCAGCTGCTGTAGCTGAAATGCCTGTATCGCAGTTATGGTCGATCATATTTTTCTTCATGTTGATCACCTTGGGTATGGATAGTCAGGTAAAATTTCTGCTTGCAAACTATTCATTCTTGACTAATTAATTTATAACTAATGCTAAGAGAGAGATAGTAACGCTATACTATACAGATAAAGAAAAATAATCTATATAGCTCAATCTGCTACTAACATTGATCGATCTTGTCTATTGGATCCTTAGTTTGCATTTATGGAAACAATCATTACCGCTGCTGTTGATGAATACCCCAAAGTTTTAAGAGCTAAAAAATGGTTCATCTCCATGATTGGTTGTATCACTCTCTACTTCTTGGGATTGCCATGCATTACCCAAGCTGGTGCTTACGTCTTACAATTGATGGATGATCATGTCGCTGGTATCTCCCTGTTGATCTTGTGCATCTTTGAAGTTATTGGCTGCGGTTGGGGCTACGGTGCGTCGATTAATTTGCAAACAATCTAATTGGGATAACCTATAATTGTTTTAAAAGCCATAGATTTGATCTGAGTTATTGATCTAATATTTCTGTGTTATACAGGCGCCTTCCAATTGATGAAAGATGTAGAAAAAATGATTGGCTATAAACCATTCTTGTATTACTGGTGGATAGGTTGCTGGAAGTTCTTGTCTCTTGCCACTTTACTAGTAAGTACTTCAAATTTGGCCAAAACTTTTACTTTTTTCATAGCAATATATGAAGCTGCTCTCCATGCATGCCTTCGATGATGTATCATTGCCAATACGAGCATAGCATTGATTAACATTTTTTCTTGTTGTTCTAGTTTGTTACAATCTTTAAAATTGTTGGTTATAAGAAATCTTCATTTGGTGGTAAGCCCATGCCCGATTGGGCCGACGGTGTTGGCTGGTTTATGGCCTGCTGTTCAATGGTTTTCATCCCAGGAGTTGCACTCTATAAAATGTTTACTACTGATGGCTCTTGGAGTGAGGTTGGTTGATAAAATTAGTGATCATGCTACTTCTTTCTGGTAATCCATGATAGCACTAGATCACTCGCTAATACTAATTTCTTGTCACATTATAGCGTTTTCGAATCTTGACAACACCTCGTGATGACAAATATGGTGATTTGCAAATTAGCGCTGTCGAACATGAGCTAAGAAAAGAAAACGGCCATAATATGGAACAAACTGTTTAAATATGTAAGCAAGAGATGATTAAAAAGGGCGCATCACCGAATCCATTTCAAACTATTCCTTTTCTTTAAGTAATAATTCGATGAAATATCCCGATTAGTGTGTTTTTGTTTTTTTCTTATTCAAGTAAATTGTATGTACTCGTATGCTTAACAACGCATGGGCTATGGATTAATAGGCTTGAGCAGAACTAATATCTATTTCATTAATTTCACTTGGTACGTAATTTAAATTCAACTTTTATTTATTCCTCTATTAATATTAAATTAGTCAATATACGTATGACTAAGAGATGATATCTTAAGCGTAGAGCTAGCTCCATCGTAAGTCATCAAATTTATTATAGTAGCATGGAATGTTGGTTAAGTTTCATTTTTGATAATTAATAAGCCCAATATTAATCCTTGTTAACGATAGAAGTTAACCACTTATTTTAACCTAAAATCGATGTATTTGGTATTGATGATAACAAGTGGCTTTTCTACATCATCTCATTGCATCAGTTTACTTCCTTTTAATGTTCAATGGATGAAGTAATATGGTATCTCGGTAATCGATACTGCCCTATCAGTCTATGTCGACCACTTTGTTCATGATATTGGCGAGTAGAATATTAGCTTGATGCTAGGTAACCTTTCTAATATCCGACTGCGAAAGCATAATATATTTCTGGTAAATATCGTTGTTAATAGTCGCGAAGAGTTTACTTTTTACAATCGATCAGTGTATTCTGGTAGAATGTTCATCTACTTGCTATTGATCATCAGCTGTGCCAGTCATGATGTTTTCTAAATATGCTAAGCTGCAGCTTTTCGCTTCAGCTTTAAAATAAATGTTGATGGGCTTCCTTGAAGATCGATTGTGTATTTTTTGATGAGTTACAACTTTAATAGCATACTACAATTTTTTCGTCATTTTATTGAAAAATCTGCTGTAGTCATAGATTTATTCGACAGTGCAATTTATCAACGGTTTTTATCTTTAGTTTAGAAAACTATGGTAAGATTAGCAATCTTATTACTGCAAGATGTTAGCTTCAATTATATGCCAAATCTGGAAGTAGTTTGATATTACCATTAGCAAATTGGAAAAGATATCAATTTTCATAGCATGATCATGAGATACTGTATCGACGTAGTTGTAAAGTGATATTTACTCCTTTCCATGGCATGCAAATCACCAATCAGATAAAGTATTATCAGGAACTGCATTTCTACCGTATCCAACTAAAGCGATCCTTGTAGATATAATAAACTTACTGCAGAAAGCTAAACCCTATCAAGAAATATTGCATATAGTAATAAAGTAAAGTGAAAATTACTCCTTTCCAAGGCATACAAGTCGCTAATCAGATTTAGTATGATCAGGACCTGATTTCTACCGTATCTATAACAGAAGTTACCTATGCAAATATAATGACCTTATTACCTTGAGCTAAGTGTTATCAAGAAATATTGGATATTGTTATAAAGTAAAGTGATAAATACTTTTCAGAGCGTACAAGCCGCTAATTAGATAGAACTTAATCGGGAAATTCAATTTTATCGTATCTAACAAAAGCAATTCACGCAACTATAATAACCTTATTACAGAAAGCTCAACTCATGATACTGGTCTATATTCGTACGCGGATTGCTAGTAAATTTACATCAGTCGAAATATTCGAATGGATCACACCAATTTATTGCTGTATATTCGATGCTAAAACATGGCTATGAATGAAATTGAATGATTTTCTACCGGTAGACAGTCTTATTTATCATTGGTATTATCTGAGTGATTATTTAGAGTTTAATGTAACCTTTCTTCCCATCGCTACGACAATAGTGAAAGCGAGAATTGCTTACGTTTTATGATTTGCTACCGATAAAATTCAGACACACAAAATTAGACTAGAGGACATTATTAGCAGCTCTTTAATCTAGAGAAGTATATTGGACTTCTCAGGTAATGATATAATTTTATTGCCAAGGAAAATCTTTGTTTAACAATTCTTTGGTAGTATAGGGAAGAAAAGTAACTGAAGCGTTGGGAACAAATAAATCAATATCTAGCCATTGATGTAATTATTTAATTTGTAAATTTCTTTAACAACCGTAAAAATAAACAAAAAATTATTATTTACTGTTTATCTTGGTAATGGATGAGAATTAAGTAGTGGAATTAGTTATTTGGAGATAGCATTGACTCTTTTTCAATGTTTTCATAATTTTACAAAGCTACATGAAAATTAGGTGGTAATAATGGATTATCATGATTTAATTAAACCGGCTTATGCGTATTAATATATTCGTTTAGGTTACTTATTCTAAAATGTTTAGAATTTTTTACATTGAGGGCAATCTTGATTGCAGCATCTTCGACGGGATGAATTGCCTGCTACTGTCCTTATTGCATGTTTGGTACTGTTCTTGCAATTTGGCTACTCTATATCCATGTTCAGTGAGACTGCTGATTTTCTTCAAATCGATTTAGGCTACGTAATTAAATAGTGCTGATGGTAGAAATCAATACGCTTCAAAACACGATCATTTCCTAAATCATTGGAATTCGAAGTGCATCACTGAAATACTATCCAAAACAAAAGTGCCGGACTACAGAAAATTTCCTACTAGTAAACCTCTTTTATAGCTTGTCAGAGCTTCGATTCTTCTTATATCCTCATCGATGTAATGAAAAACTTACCCGAAAATCAAAACTGATTATAGCCTGTATTTTAGTTTATAAATAGATACTAAGCGCAGCAAATAGGCAATCAAATTAATCATAATATGGACACCAAAATATCAATAGTATGTGGACAACTACCGTATCTGTTAAGGAAGCAGATAAGGAGAAAAGTTCTAATGTCGTCAACGTTGCTATTTTAGTACTGTTGAATTCTCATAGCGTAATTATACACTATTGTTTATAGATTGTTGTTAATCTCTAGTTATTAAATAAGATAAGCTCAGTAAAAATTAAGTATTAATATTATTAGTTTGACTTTATTAACGCTTTGTGATATCATGGCCTTTGAAGAATTCAATCTTACAAATTTCTGCAATTGTGTAAGTGATTTTCATTACTGATGTTAGATGAAAAATGTTATAAAATATGGCACATCTGTGCCAAGATATTGAGATGAATTTTAAGCAATAGATGAACGATCTCTCGGATATTACATCACAAATTGCCCTAATTTGGCCGAAATTCGACGATATATCTTCATTTTGATTGAACTACATCCTCGTAGAATTAACTTTTATTTTCCATTTAAATTATAAACTTGCAAATTTTCATCACGTCTTAATCTTAAAATCAAATTTTAAACTTTCAAAAACTCTTCTAATTTATGGGGTCATTATATCACCATAGTGAAAGTAACGCTTTTTAGTCCATTTGGACAATGAATTATTATAACGTAATCGTTGCTAATAGTGCAAGTTATGAAATGAACAACTGCTAATTTACGCCAATACAACAAATTGGCGATGGAAAAATAAGTTATTTGCCTCTGCTGCCCTAAATGATTTACTAAACATTACATTAACATCAATATCTGAGTTTGAGTGTTTTCGACGATATCTTAACCGTCATCGCGGAAGGTAACTCCAATAACGGTACTTATTCCTCAGAAAATGGCAATTCTATTGATAACTTGGATTAAAATATCATTTTAGTAGAAATAGCGCCGATGGCGCCTAAGATGTCGTCAAAGTTCGCTGAAATCAAAGTACCAACTATGATAAGCATTCTTTTACTGATACTGATAATCTAGAAAAATCGGAAATATTTCTGTATTACTATTTTGGAGTCTTTAGTTCATTCATTGATTACAATTGTCGTCGTAAGTGATTGTAATAAACTTTAAAAGAAATGAATTCAATGAAGTAGTGATAAAATTTGATGCAATAGGTTTCTTTATCCCAAAGCTTTCCCCAGAAATGCATTGAATGATTCAAGGGAATCCATTGATAGTCTATAGCTACCTTGTTGGCTGATTAAAGAAACCACACCTCTTTATTATATGATTTTTAATTGATATACTCGAAAAACTTATTTACCTCTAAAATCACAATCATCAACTTTATGATAGGTATAATCAAAGAAAATAAAAGTAGATATAATACAACTTTAAGACTATGAGATTGCCGTGAATTTTGTAAATTGCTAACAAGGATAATTCGGTAATCACCCAAACCAATTTACCGTTGACGCCGCGTTTGATCCATTAACACCTAGCAATTTCTGCTGATAAAGTACAAATACCAAGTATGTAATAGCTAATACATAGTTAGAACAAAGCTAGGATTAGAGATCTTAGACGTTAGACAAATACTACTGCTTTAACGGACTCAAATGATACTGCTTTTGTGGCAGATATGACAAAACTATTGCAAGAGACGCTAGATACTGGACACATACTATTGTCGTAACAGATTAAAATGATATTGCTTCCATGTCAGATATAACAAAATTAGCACCAGAAATATTAGACATTTAATATATATTGTTATTCTAGCAGATTTTACTTTCATTCCTGATATTTTTACTAGAAATTAAATTAGTTCTTAGTTATGTATGCGCATTAATGCGATTGTTATCGATGTATTTTCTATTACAGTGTTTCTATCATTTTCTAAGATTCTCAGTTGAAGCTGATTTTGATTTGGTACATTCTAATTTGGTACATTCTAAGTAACAAATATAAAAGATTGTAAGTCTAGGCTAATCAGTAACCAGTAGAGGTAGGTTTAGTTTAGTGCTATAGGTTACCTATATAGTACCGTCATGTTTTCTATACATCATAGCAACTACAGTATGATATGATGCAATTAATAGTAAGAAGAATACGACATGAAAACTACTAACGAATCAGAGGTTAACTTAGTCACTAGCAAAATATTTGTATACGCATTGATTTGACGAACATTCAGTACATTGTATTCCACTTAGGTGATTCAGCGATTGATGATGATTAACATTAGCTTTAATAAGACAGGTCAACAGTAAATTTGACTTTAAAGCAACTTAGAAAGAATAGAGCAGGTTGCTTTAGCTGATTTTGTGGACTTTTGTAATAAAGTACTATTTCTAACCCCTACTATAGAAAAGCTACTTAGTAAAAGGGCTTCTAGTATTAGGAGATAAATACAGTTTATTACTTGAATTTATTGTTGAATATTAAAGTAGCAAGCGCAGACTGCGTAATCTAAACACAGCTAGGTCTCAGACTAAACTCCCAGAAGAGTCAGTCTTTGGATCCTTTAGAATCAAGGAGCCTTACATTTCACTAAAGCTATAATTATCGTTATTAAATTACCCACCAATAGTAATTAACTATTTTGCCATCTAAATATAGTCTCTAGAATCTATTTCCTACAACTCTAAATTGTAGTATCCATTTTTAGCAGATCTTATTTTCCCTGGTGAATGATATGCAATGATATAAATTAATACGAATTTCTTTAAGCAGAATAAACTGTATTCACTAAAGCTGATATGAATTATATAATTGTACATTGTTTATCGGTTATGCATGAATCTTCATTATCGATAAATGAGTGCTTCTGATGTATATGTAAAATAATATTCTATGATGTAAAGCTATAGTTACAGTTATAGTATCCATTTTTTAGGAGACTCTATTTCACCTGCTAAACGGCTTACTATGATATAAATTAATAAGAATTTCTCTAAGCAGGATTAACTGCATCTACTACAGCTGATATGCAATATTTATCGGTTATGCATAAATTTTCATTATGGATAAAGGAGCAGTTATGATATACGCGAAACGATATGTTATGATTTAAAGTTAATACAAATTTTTTAAGTAGAATAGCAGACAGTTTTTTATTTGAACTGCTTCACTACTGCTGATATGAATTATTTACGGCTTATAGCGGAATCTTCATTATTGACAAATAAGTACTTAAGATGTATTAGATAAATAAGCACTTACGATGTATTGGTTTTGCGAAAATTTAATATTGCTTATTAAAAGTATTTTTAAAAATTTTACTAAATTGTCGATCAGAGTCTTCGAAACAACTAAGTAACTCTACCGGTAATACAATGGCTACAGAAATGGCTACGAATCATGCAAATGGTACATCTAATGAATCTAATGAAGCAAAACGAAGTCACTGGAATAAAAAGATGCAATCATTACTGTCTTCTATCGGATATACGGTTGGCTTAGGCCATATATGGGAATTTCCCTATCTTTGCGCGACTAATGGAGGAGGTATATAAATCCGACACAGAATCGATTATGATTAACGAAATCATCAGCAACATTTATGGATTAGATGCGGTTATTGCAACCAAAAATCGGATCTAAGTCCAATTTGTATTTATTGCAGTGAAATATTAAAAATTTATAGTTGTGTGAAATAAGTCAATCTCTGAGGAGTATCTCTACGATCTGATACCATGGATTTGAGATGGGCTTACGAGTATATAGGGTGAAAATCAAATTTGGTAGTAAATTGTACTCCAATTGGTATAAGCAACTGTTATTAGGTTCGATGGATCCTAATAACTAATTTCAAAATACTTCTGGCGTCAGTTTCTATATCGCTTCAGTTCCTCAACTTAGCCATATCATTTTATATGCTTTTCCACTGCAGTGCAAATCACAATGAGTTTTTGATATGAAGAAGGAATCTTAAATTTTTAGCTATGGTCTTAATTACTATATTTATAGTACAAGAAAGAGACAGTTGTATTAGTTTAGCTATAGTCTTAATAATGCTACTATACCTGTCTAATGAGTAGTTTTTTGAGTTTGCCAAAGATAAGTAGCCATATCTAAAGAACTATAGAATTAAGAGCAAGAATTCTTAATATTTTCTTAACCATTAAAATCAAAATAATGCTAATGATTTTATATTTATTACAGCTGCTTTCCTGGTAGCATACTTCGTCATCTATATCATCATAGGAATTCCCATTTTATTTATGGAATTAGCCATCGGTCAGTATGCTCAAATGGGAAGCTTGCAAATGATGGCTCATTTATTTCCAATACTGAAAGGTGATCGCTTATTTTTGAGTGCATCTTAAAAATACCTTGCAATATCCATCTTTAGTAATATTAAACCTGAAATACTTAGTTTTCTTCAACCTTTGATACAACATAAAACATTTAAAAGATATCTTTTCAAATTAATAACTGCTTTGATTTATTAGGTGTTGGCTATGCAATGATTATTTGCTCCTTTGGAACAGCAATTTACTATAACGTTATGATTGCGTGGTCGTGTAATTTTCTGTTTGCCTCTATGCAAAGCGAACTTCCTTGGGCAGGATGCGAACATGATTGGAATACAAATAGATGTCGTACATATGATATTAAGTGCCAACCATTTAATTATTCATTATCAAATATCTCAAATAGCCCAACATTAATAAGCTTAACTTATTGGGGATTAATTCCTTCACAAAGTAGCAATCTAACGGCTCCAACCGATGAATTTTGGAAGTAAGCTAAGTACCACATCATAGCTGATGAAGTATAATCTATTCTTCGGTTGCTCTATAACATATTAGCGTAGTTGAAACAGCTTAATAATGCATACTTATTAGTAGAATAACAAATTATCACTAAATCCGTAATAGGTAATAGGTAATCTGCTCTACAGCTGTCCTACAAGTTATTAGTATAGTTTGAGCCCGTGAGATTGTATATATATACCCGCATTTATCAGCACAACGACGAACTTTATATGCTATAACTGCGTTCATGAATGCTAATACATAATTTATTCTGCAGCTGTCCTACAAGGTGGTAGGTTAAGTGATGTAAGGTTACATATTTATTAGCACAATAAACTATATACGCTAACACTACCCCCCCCCCCCCCCACATGGTTACTAATGCATGATCTACTCTGCAGCTGCAAGGTCTAAGTGCTAAGTGTAGTTCAAGCGGCATAATATTGTATATTTATTAGTAAAGCAATAAACTGCTACCACTACATCCATGATTGCTAAAGCATAATTTACTCTACTGCTGTACTACAACACAGTAATGTAGGTTAAAGTGCGTAATATTGTATATTTATTAGCATCTTAATAAGCTAGAGTTAATTGTCAAATACCTAATTCCTATAATATATAACAGTCGTATGGTCTTGAAAATCAATGCAAATATTAACAATTTCGGTGAAATGCAATGGAATACAGCACTATGTTTACTGCTAGCTTGGCTAATTGTCTATATCTGCATCTATAAGAGTATCCAATCCTTTAGTAAGGTAGTTCTGATTTAAGTTGATTTTGTCTTATAACCTTGTCAGTGCATTATTATTAATACAAGACCTAAATTCATTGGTGTATTTATCGCCAATGCAGGTTGTCTATTTTTTCGTGCTATTTCCTTACCTAACGCTAGTGGTAATAATAGTTCGTGGAACAACATTATCTTGCAGTAAAGCTGGAATCCTATTGTATTTTCATGCTGGATGGGAAAAATTGGGCCAAGTAGATGTGTGGTCAAAAGCTGCTACCCAAGTATTGAAGTCTCTTGGTCTAGGATACGGCTGCTTAATTACCATCGGCAGCCATAATAAATTCAATAACAACTGTTTCAGGTAGTAATAAAGAAAGCTTGCTTTTATATCTTATATTATTTAAGATCATCGATGACTTTTGCGGTAAAATAACACAGATAAAATTTATAAGTTAGTCATTAATAATTTATTCTTTCATTGCGATCAGAGATGCTATGCTCGTATCTCTGTTTAACGGTATTACTAGTTTGTTAGCTGGACTAGCGATGTTTAGTTTTACTGGGTTTCTGGCATTTGCAAATAATGGACAAGTGGACAATACTATTGAAGGAGGTATTTCTGATACGAATTAATTTATTGTTAATGGCAAGGATTAGTTCAGAGAGCAATCTACATTGTTTCGTATATAAAACTGATTTACTTTTAACATACTTATCTACAGATTTCGATATGTATCAGTAATTTACAGTTACTTTTGCAAATTGCAAATTTAAGAATACCTTGTTGAATAGCCATTCTTTGTTAGGCATTAGACTAGCTTTCGTAGCTTATCCTTTAATGGCAGCTCAAGTCTCTTTGCCCAAGTTGTGGTCGATCTTGTTTTACTTGATGGTTATGATGTTAGGCTTAAGTACTCAGGTTAACTTTACTTTTTTTAACATTAAATATACGTAAATATTTGGTATTGATGCAGTACGGATAAAATAAGATTTCTCATTCTTATTCAAGAATTAAATTACTGCATGTATGGTATGATGTAGACTCGGAATATTCTAAAAAACGAGTAGCTAGTATATTGAACTATAAGATTGCGACGTTACTGTTATAAACTTATATAATAACACTTGATATTTAGGTTATGTACTTAGAGAATATTCTCGTAGTAGTATTGGATAGTTTCCCAAAAAGTGTTGGCGCAAGAAAGAGAACAAGTGTTATTAGTTTGTTAATATGCTGCACTATCTATGGCATTAGTTTACCATGCACTACTCAGGCAGGATATCATATAGTCAATTTGATGGCTAATCATTTTACTGGGATATCAATTCTTATTATATGCCTATTTGAAAGTATTGCCATTGGATGGGGCTACGGTAGGCGATAATAAGATTGTAAATGTTACCCCTTTGCTTCTGCTGTATGGCATGGCATTTATCAAAACCTTTTAATTTCTTTAAGCTGATATAAATAGTCGACATTAATATGCACGCCTTGTATGTTTGCATCTTGATTATGTGTAGGCTCTATTAAACTAGGAAAATCTGTAACCAAAATGATTGGTTATAAACCATGGTTGTATTATTGGTGGATTTTCTGCTGGATTAGTGTAGTTCCCGTTTTTCTTATGGTATACTGGATGTTTATAATTCGATTTTTAATATTATACAACTATTATTAAATCATAATAGCATCCTCTATAATTATTTGTTGTATTTTAATTGATCTTCAGTAGCGTTTACTTTAGCCATAGGTTTCTGATTAAAGCCATATAAAATGATCTTTTCCTTTGTTTAATTAAGTTAACATCCAAGAAATAGCTCATTATTGTGCTTGCTACATCTACTATAGGCTCTCGCAGTATATGAAACTTTTAGATACCTATTAGTGCAAGCCAATATGCCAATATCACAATCAAGACTTCCTTCTCGAGCAATGAATTGGGCATTAACGTCGTATTCACTTTTATTTATTCTCCTCTTTGCAATCTGTCAATTAATGAATACAAATACAATCAAGGTTGGTTACTTCCTGGTTTTATTTGGGCACGATAGATTTAAATACAGTAATTTAGAAATTATTTAAATTTTCTTAGTATAAGTGAATATCCCAATTTAAACTTAGCCTGTCGTTTTGAGATCCTGTTTATTAGCAAGTTATATATTATATCTGTTTTACATTACAATTGCCATCATTACTAGGGATGTTATGAACTCTTTAAGCCAAAAAAAGATATTTATGGTGACTTACAACTTAACATACAAAGTCAACGAGGAAAGTGGCATCGTGTTCCAACTCCTACTTTAACTTATACTTAGTGAGAAACTATCTAAATGGCTTTCCATTATAATTATTAATAACTTGCAACCATAGACTAAAGTATGATACATTTTCTTACCGCATTGGTTGAAACAGAATTCGAGCAATTTTATCGTACATTTCGTTGAAAAGGTATGCTAGTTAAGAAATACCCATGCATTTATATTAATTCAAGGATATATCAACCATGTAATTATAATAGCAATAGATATTTTCTTCAAAAATTTTTGCCACATTGATAGAAGATGTTTTTCTTATATATTGCTCATTGGCATTATTATTGATTGATTAGTTGCATAACACCAGCATTTAAGTATAAATTTTTTACACTACCAATTATTATCAGTAAATAATCGGTTTGATAGTAATGGACAGGATTTATTGAGGATATTAAGATAGGTCAAGAAAATATAAATATTCTACTATTGAATTTTTCATTTTTGTATCGATTATAGCCCAAATAATTCCATCTGAAGATGTTCTTGATGGAATTTAGATTTATTATTTCTTGCCCCTGTAACAATCATGTATTTTTAAGTAATAAATTTTATGATATACCGCTATTCCACTCGACGTATTATTAATATAAGCCCACTTAGCTCCATAAGTGGCCTCTTTCTGTGCTATTAAGTATATAAGTGGCACTAATAATAGTAGAATTTAAATGTATTATCCTATATGGTGTCCTATTGAGGCATAAGAGATAGACTATACCCTTGAATTAAAATATAATTCTACTCAAATAGAACACTGTTCTAATAGTTCAGATACATTTGACCATGGAAAATTTCTATGCTAATGTGAGTATTACTCCACATATGCCGCTAGATATTTGATTTGTAAATTTTGACTCTAGTAAAGTATGAAACGCTAAATTCTAATGGAACCTGATCATGGATATGTAAATGATGTACCTTTAAAATCGACGACAGAATGTTCCAATCGAGACAGTGCATCAAAGAAAGGGAAGTACGGTAATTGAGACGCAAAATATAATTAATTGGACTTCTGTTGCTTCTGTTCGATAAACTACCGAATACATGTTAACAAGTCTCCTGAAGGAAGCTAGAAATCAGATTGAATAAGAACAATAATTACATAGAAAAAATAAAATATTATTTTCAAAGTCCACAAAACTCTGCAAGTCAATAGAAACGGATTGCTAGCAACATTTTGAAATTTGGTCATTAGTCATCATAGAGCATGATGAGATTTCTAATTTCAAATTAATGCAAGCATTAATCTATAATATAGCGATTTGTGATGAAGTAGTGGGATAAAATCGATCAAAAATTCCCAAATTTATAGAAAATATACATGCTATAACCTTATACGATTTTCCTCCTCACTCTAACTATAGCAAAGGACTGCTTTTCGTTCGTTTAATTTTCTTGTAATTTCTTGTGATGATGAACACCCAATCTTCCGAAACATACCTTCAGGTAGTCATATTCGGTTAGACTAGAGCTGCCTTCACATTATTGTTATATAAATCAGGATAATTGATATAATCTTGTGAATAGTAACCCATTGATAAGTTACCGTACCTCGGAAAAATCACGCTATTTAAGTAATCTTCTATATCACGGGGACGATGAAAACAGTGTACTAATTTTTAATCTCGAAGAATATCGCTGCATCACATGTATTCCCGTAGTATTGGTAATAAAATCTCAGGATAATTGACACAATTATGCGAATGCTAGCCCCATAAGCTACATCAAGAATAATGTTGTTTAAGTAATCTGCTCTATTTTAGGGGGCGATAAAAATAACACACTAATTCTATTCTTGGTATTATTATTAGCTACATTTTGAATATGATTGACTAAATCTTCGATAGTATGAAAATCTTGGGCATTAATATAGGATTCAGGTGGAGCAATATCAGTAGCGATTGGATTTTCCATCGTCCGATAGACCCATAATTGTTGATAGGGCTTGGTCTTGATCGATGGATAGTATTCTTGATCGGTTATTTTTGGGCTTAATCCATGAAATACTATAATATCGCTACTCTTATATTGACTGTGATCTCTTGTAATTTCGCATAGTCTATAATTAAAAAGTATTGGATCTGATTATATAGGCTATGGACCATTAAACCATGGTGTCCATAATAATGTATTTGGCTTTTCCTCAATAATGATATCATGAGGCTTTATGGGAGTTTTAGTTTCAGTAGTGGTTGATAGAATACATTTGACATCTAGTCTCTGGTTGATATTATCAATAATAACTTAAACATCTTCTACCGAAAGCAAAGGTCGACTGTAGATGCATATGGCTACTTTTTGAAAATGACTAATGAAATAAACTTGGGTAATGTTTAAAATGATACAAACAATCTCACTAATTGTCTTCCATCGCATGATACTATCAAGTTCTGATCTATTTTTGACTGGGACGATGTGAAATAGATAATTTTATTAATCCATTGATAGCTTTATTGGACTGATCGTCATAGCAGAAAGGACTTTCTTTCCAAGATGTTTTTCACTTTGGCTCCGATTTCCGATTGTGAAAGACAGATTCAATAGTGACAGTAAGGCCTGATTTCGACATATCTGCAACGCGAAAGGCAATGAAATCTGTTGCCAATTACCTGCTGGTAATTATAAAAAATGTCAGCAAGAGTCTATTTCTAACTGCAATACAAGTGTACCAATAAAGTGTCATGTCGGTAGCTAATTTCTTACTGCGTAGCTAAATCACATTATTCGTTTATTAAGATTAATGTCTTACCAATTTGATACTGCTGCGTAAATAAATTACATAATTAATTATGAAGGTTAATCTCCACGAATGAGCTACTGCATAAATAAATTACAGTATTGATTCATTAAAGTTAATCTCTTACTGCATTGCCACTAGTAATTTAATAAAATGATAGCAATACTTGTAGGCAGGGGTAGGTGCTACTATTTTTTATACAGGGATTTTCTTTGAAGACAAATAGAAAGGTTCGCTACAACGTGAATATTAAATTGAACGTTATTATAGATAGTAGAACTGTTATACGAGTATGTAGAAAGTAACAGCAAATAATATTCTACAATGGCTAACTATGAATCATAGCCGATATCTTATCACATCAAACGATGAGAAAATTAAGTTTTGGATGAAGAGCATAAAGGAAGAAGGTATACTGTACTGTGCTAGCTGTGTTATCAAAGCCATAATCTCCAAAATTACACTTTCAAAGTGCCAATAAGTGTCTGCATTTTAGTCATTTAATTAAATAAGCATAGGGCTATAGGCAAATACTGGCTAAAAATACTGGAGCAATAACGAAATGTCAGATTTTTAATAGTAGATTGATGAGATTTTTTCTTTTATTAGACCACTACAACTAATTAAGCATGAAAAGTACCGGTAATCATTTCTTTCTATCAAGATTTCTTCCATAGAATGGAACAAGATTATGGAAGATAATACAATGGACTTTAAATTTACTAGCATCAAACCTCATATCGCAATGACATAAATGTAAATTCTAATGTTGAGTAACACAAATAACTCCCTCCATCTGACGGAAACTAGTGACTGAATAATCTGATTGACTACTTGCGTGTCAACAAAATGACAAGAAAGGTCTGAGAGAAACGAATTGCTCAAGCTACTCAACAGAGACTGACTAGATTATTTTAGGAGCATATACTTGGAATAGTTATAAAAGGAAATGTAACTGTTAATAACATCGTTCAGATCTGCCAATTTATACTAAGACAAAGTTGAAAGAATTCTAGTATTATAACCAAGCCCATAAGTTGTTTCACAAGACGTTTTTAATTTCTTATAATGTTTGTTACTGGTTGAGGCCTTAGGCCCTATCTTATATCCTTTCAAAAACTTACATTAATGTTCACTATAATTGTAGATATTGCAGTGAATTAGATATTAATGTATTTATAGCGACTGATAATAGTTTTGCTTATTAGAAGATTAAGGCTTGTAGTGCATGGATTCTTAACCCTAACACTTAAGCACTATAATTAGCTGAAATCATTGCAAGGCTATCTATTACCGCATTCTTAAAGTGGTGTATCGCAGAAAGTAAATTGCTCTAAATGCAATAACGCTAAAAATGATGTGATTGCTAGCCATTAATTCTTGATGGTTAAGCTTAATAATTCTAGTAGAAGGAGACATAAACTCTAGATTTTAATTACTAGTTATTTTTGTTCAAGCTCTTTATCAAAAGTGTGATAAGTCTTCATCAAGTTAATTAATGGTTAGCCAGCAGAGAAAATTTTTAAATTATAAATGGGACTTTTTATTTCGTGATTGATATTTGTAAAGTACTGTAGTTCAAGTTTTCAATAAAGTCGCATAAATAAACTAGAACAATGATTAATTTGGATCTAAATTTAGGATATCGTTTTTAGTTCAATTTAACGTTTACAAGGCTTAAGTAAAGTAGTAGTACAAATTATTATTAGGCAGGTAGATTTGTCCGATAATTAGATAATTTATCTCTGAAGCATGACTGCAATAAAGTAGGTGTATAAATTATTATTAGGTTGGCTGATATTTTCCGATAATTAATTTATAAGTGATCATTGATGCATTTACGAGGATTACTGATAATTAACCAGCAGCTGTAAAATATAGGTGTTATATTCTGGAATATTATACAGATACAAAATTTTATAAGTACTATAAAAATGGATATGAGGGCAGAAAAGATGACAATATATTATAATTTTGAAACTTTTATGTTAAATTGAAAGAAGTCTTTCTAAATGGCATTGAATGTAAGGATAAAATGAATGCATTTATTTAAGTAATGATTTAAAAATGATTTTTAATTAACTAGGTATTCTTCCTTTAATTAAGCACATAATAGAATTAGTGGAAAAGATAAATTGCGGTATTCAGAAATAGATAAAGATTAATAGAGTATACGCAACTGTTAAAATCTAAACATATCAGTATGAATGCACTAGCTAGCTAGAAAATCGATTCGTTTACCGCAATATTCATTGCACAGTTTGCTATCATATAATCTATTATTTACTCAGAATGATTTGATAGTGATGCAAACATATTGAAGTAAATATAATTGAGAATAATTTATTATAATACTGGCAGATAGAGTATTATACAGACAGATGTTCAGCATCAGCAGATAGCTAATTAATAATGCTGTATTCATCTTATAGTATTTATTGCTGATACAATGACTAACGTTACTCTTCATTATTAAAATTTAGATATAAGCCCTATGGAGTTAACTTAAATTAGTAATTTCTACTTGAATATGAGCATAAAAGGAGACAGTATTGAAAGTTGAGCCATCTTAACTCAGGAAGAGACTTAGCCGAAAGTTTACTATTAGATCTGAATTTGTTACTCGTTGGTAACTTCTAATATTAAGTAAATAAATTGGATATTCAACGGATCTACAAGTTTGGTCATAATTAATTACTCTATCTGAACAAACTACGAAAATCTTTCTAACTTTATGGCTAGATTAGACTAGTCATTGATTATATCATAGATGGACAACCATCTTAAAAGCAAGACATCTACCGATAATAATTTTCACCTTGTATCTAGGGTAACTAGTGCAAAAAGCTTAATAGTGTCGTAAGTTTTTATCCATATGATAAAATACAGCTTGTCATAGAAGGAACTACAACTGTATAAAGACGGAGGATATGGATCGATTGATAGCTATAATAATATCTAGATATTCTATTTTATGACAGGATTAGATACTTAAAAACCAAAACCAGGTTAACAAAATCAGCTGATCTATTCATTTTATTTTTTCTACCTATTCAATTACTTTAATTGAAATGGATGTATAACACGCCGTTGTTTACCCATTGAAGTCCACATAAAGACACATATAACAAGTTAGTAACAAACCTGGCCAGCAACCGCAGTTAAGAAATTCAGTGAATGAAAATGGCTCTGATGCGAGACAGAACAGAATAGCCAAGTCTAAAAGTTCATATTAGATTGATTGATATCCTCTAGTTGCAGTATTACTCAGAGCTATAGCATATCAAATAAGGCTTTTATTTATTTCATATTCATTTAATTTTATATTTCTGGTACACAAGGTATATAGAATTTTGCGAGCAAAAATCATAACTTTTTGTTTGTATTACTATTGAATAACTCATGTATATTTAATTGTCCCATTCTTATAAAATCGGAAAGCTTGATCAATACTATTCTAGAGTTGTTTCTATTTTTATCTCATCTTATTTCTATTCTTCTCTACTACGATCTAAAAAATATCAATGACGGACATCACGTACGTTGAATTTTTTATCTAAGAATGAAAATGGTATGACTAAGAGTATTGCAATCTTGTGCACGTAATTTCGCTGTTAACTGCAATATTGTACAATTATTTTTATCTAATAACAATCATAACATGGAACAACAATATTTGAAATATCATACAATGAAGTTCAATTACCTTGAGATTGAACGCGAATATAATTTAACTCCACGTTAATCGAAAAACAATAAGCAACTCTTTATTACCACTTAGATGATAGGAATACACTATTTTTTTTACTGTCAAATGACGTCACTACTCGTGTAGATCAAAGTTAAATCTAGACGTAAAATGTAGGTATAGCCTAGTTCAAAATAATCTGATGGTTTATATTATTTCCCATTGAATAATATACTCAAATTGATTCAATTCTAATTGATCAATCTGGTAGATTAAAATTAAAATGTGTAGACAGTTTTTATTTCTGTGTATGAAAAATTAAAAAAGTGATTAGAATCACGAAAAGGAATTCCGATCAAGTAAATAGATTTAATCGTGACTCACTACCGTACACTTTATTATTATTTATAAAACCACCGATTCTGATTTATTGTATTCGTCCGATATTAATCTAATTAATTTGATGATGCTTTAAATTTATTAATTTGGTTAAAATCAATTTTAATCTTATTATAAACTCGGAGAGAGGCCCTTTAAATTAGCTTCATGCTTAAGTGTAAGAGTATGCAAAAGCAGTTTTTGAAGTTGTACGTTTGATAGTAAGATTGCTAGCAATGCTTGAGTGACAGTGTTATATACTGTATTAGAGTAGAAATATCTATGTTAGGATAATTCTGTTAGACTATCCTTATTTAGTTAATTTCTAATTTGGATATACTGTGTTTTAATATAGCACTGACTTTTTATGACAGTGACACTTATACACATACTGATATTAATAGTTATGATAGGGAATGCAAATCATCTACTTACAGTTCGAATCATTGTGATTGTAATTTACTTATGGTAGATTGTAAATTATCGTGGAAATGTTCCGTGATAGGACATATCTTAACCTGACTATTCTGTATAAATCATCACATGTCTATGTTCGTAAATACTGTTGTCTGCATTAAGGGAGCAGTAGCTAAAATTAATATCTAATTCAGTAAATGATTCCAATGTTAATTGTATTAACTATGACTCATGAACTGTTGAGGAATAGTATATAAATGCAGTACATCGTGTAATAAAGTGGACTCTAAAACTTAGTGTTTAACGTAAAATACGAGGCGTTTAAGTCTTTGTGTAGTCTGCTAGTAGAGCAAAAGTGTTTGTGATAGTGCAGATATCGTTCCTTGATACGCGGTTCAAGGAATTGACTTATTGATCGTATATTACGTTATCTTGTTGCAAAGCTGTTTTGTGACAGCTTGACAAATCATTTTATGCAGTAAAGTGAGATTTTACGAAAAATATTTGTAGTTCTCATTATAACATTTATAGATACTGTATCGTGACCTTTCAACAGTAAATTCATGAAGCATGCAAGTATAGAGTTGAAAATAATGAATTCAGCATGAGAAACTCTACTGATCATTCGGTTCGTGATGTCTTTGAATGCGCGAACTGGCTCTTAATCGACCTTCCTCTATCCGTTCGATGACTGTAAGTCTGCAATATCGTGGGCTGCATGAACAAATAGCAAAGCATTTAAACTAAAGCTACCTGACATTATTTAAGAAAAGCTCAGAGTATTTTATAGGTATTATCGGTAACGATTGAGAGGAAATGAATTCAATTTCCTCTAACCGTATTTGATTCAAACGATTGATTTTTGAATGATCAATTTATCTTCGTCATAATGATAAATTATAAAATATTTCTTTTTTCTTAATTTGGTTGACAGCAGATATTGTCTGATCTGGTGTTTATACAATTGATAATTACATGGACTACGAACCGATAGAGCTTATGTTTTGTTATTTTTATGGATCATTAGGACATTAATAATTAAATAACCGAATTGCGATATAAGGATTAATGGCAATCAATACAATTTATAGGGTATTGATTTCAGGATAAAATGAGGTGGGCATAGAATCATTCATGCTCTATCCACCTCCATTTATCCATTATCTAGAACAACTATCATTTTATCTAATTACTTTGCTGCCTTTGAGTTTGTACTTTCTAAAGGGAGGCTAACGTTAGTAACTGGATTGCACTTATGAATAAGCAACAAAAAATTAAACGATCTGTTGTTACGACATGTTGATTAAGTTATTTTATTTTACAACTAATCCTTTTTAATTTCCTTGCTTCGATCTTGTGAAAATTGATATTAAGTATTAATTATGTCGTTATGTCAATAAAAAAGCATCTTTACTACTAACAGACATCTAGTCCGATTCATTTCCATTCCAGAGATAAATTGAGCAATGAAATATATTTACTGTCTACTTAGAAAGATCTTTCTATAAATACTAGTGATCCATAAAATGATTAGACACAGGATGTGTGTTCACTACTGCGTTAAATCTTCCCAACAGAATCATTCCAATTTGGGATAAAATTTTAGTAATTAAATAACATCAATGGTTCGTTTCATGACTATATAAATCTAAATAGTCTGTTATATCGGTTACAGTCATCATCCATTTTCATTAATTTTACGGCCATTAGTTGCCTACTCAAAATCTATATGATAATTATTTATAGGTTATAAATCGATGTATATTAACAATAATAATTATTAAACTCATCTCAACATTAGACAGTATGATACATTATACTTTTGAACTAATATTAAACGAAGTTAAGATAGATATTTTAGCCACTTCTCTTTCCAATAAGTAATCCATTTTTAGTATTTAAATCGACCATTTGAGATTTCATATAGTAAACTACTGCAATAAAGCTAACTTAAATATAAAATAGACTAGTACATTGTAGTTTACTTTTTAAATATGCTGATTTGAAATTATTTGATCAATAGGATATTTTCTAACCAAAAGTATCCAATTTCTAATCATTTCAATACTAATTTAATTTTTTTTAAATTCCTATGGATGAAGATACATGTAATTTACTTGTTTATCAGTTTTTTGGTGGGCAAATAGTTTTTACCTCTTATTATTAATAATAGCCCGGTTAAATTATTGAGTAAATATGGCATCATTTATTCCTGATATTAACATACTGTATGATTCATTTTTGTGGCCTGCATAGCTTGTCTCTCTCACTCTTCCCTTAACCATGGGTTATCGATTCGTTAGCATTGAATTGAAATCTACTGATCAGTATAGAGATAAATTGACAATTTAACACTTTGACGCCTTGTCTACAACTGCATTATTATTGTTTGACGAAAACAATTCCTTTAGGAAATACTTTGAAAGATGCAGGTTAATTCAGTTGTCATATTGAATGATGGCGAGAATAAATTGTTTACCATTCAGAGTTATTCTCCCATGGCGATATTTGTTGTTTGTTATTGCCATGATCGAATTGTTGATCCAAGATTGTATTTAGTTACGATTTCCTTGATTATTATTGGATATCTTGACATTTTCAGTATTAGTCTTCCGCCTCTTAGACAATTCCATCACTCCATCGTATAAATAAATTTTTTCCATTCTTCATCTTTTTTACTTTCTCCTCTGTGGGCTTCCATTAAGTAAAAATAATTTTCTTCAAGGCTCCGTTATTAAGTGCTATCATTTCACCCCATCTCTCTAGTGTTTGTGGCATTCTTCTGGTTTTAGCCGCTGAATATTATTAGGTATGATTTATAGACCTGATAACTGATAAATAATTTCAGTTTATATACTTTTTATAATCAAGTCTATATATTAGTAATCATTTCTAATTAAGTTACAGTTTTTTATAGTTAAAACTCAGTTCATGTTGTGAAATAAATTCTCATACAGTAATTTTGAATCGCGACTAGTACTCATATTTAAGGCAGTTTCAAGTTTCAATATTTTTGTGCTTGCTGTTATAACTTAGCACCTTACTATTTAGGCTATCTTGCCCAGTGGGAAACGTTACAGAATTATAGTTATTTAAGTTGCTTTGATCAATACGCCGATATATATGCACTCAACTTATATATGAACGAGGCCGAATGCGAAATCAGTCATTTTGCAAAATGCCCTATTAAAGATAGAAATTGAAGATTGATCCGATTTACTTGCTACGTTATTCTAGCATCTATATTACATTTATTTCCAATTTTTATTCAATTTTTCATGTCCTTAAAAATTGAAGCAGTCGTTTTGTACAATTTCTGGTTAAATTCTATCAATAATTCTTGCAGTTCATACATATATATAGCTAATTATTTAACTTGCTTTGATCCATGCGCCAATACATATACTCAATTTATATACCTTTAGAGTATTATTTTAAACAAAAAATTGTCCTTCATATTAGGATAGAAATTTAATAACCAATCTGATTTACGTTATTTTCGCTTCTATTTTATAGTTAATGCGCAGATTTTTATCCAGTTTTTCTATTTCCTTAACAATTATTAGTGTAAACAAAAAATCAACACTTAATAAGGACAGAAATTGAATTACTAATCCAATTTATTTACGATGTTATTCTAGCATCTATTTAATAGCTATTGCGATTTGTTCACCAATTCTTTCTCTATTCTTAAAATTGAAGCTGTAATTTCATATAGTTTCAGGTTTAATTGTATGAATAGTTCTTAGCTTTCCATTTAATCATTTTCATTCACAAAATTAATTACGTAAAAATTTTAGCAACTAGTTCGGTGGAAACTCACCCTCAAGAAATGTTGTAATTGATTTTATTAGTTAATAATTAACTATAAATCACGCTAGAAGAAATTCAATTTTAAAAATTTAATTCTTAACTTTGCATTGGCTGATTGGGCAGTTTGCAAAATGACCGACTTCGCATACGGTCACGTTCATATATATTGTCAATTATTTGCCAAAGTTGCCAATTTTCTTAAATGTTAAAAGAATTTGATTTTAAAACTGATTCTAACTTTTTTGTCAATTAGGAAATCTAAAACTCAATAATCATTATAAGAAAACTATAACGTATTCTGGTATTACACAACCCCTATCCGTTGATCTACTCATACTCAGCGTTTATTCAGATCATTACTAGAATAGAAAGCTACAAGCAAGTAAGAGATATTTTTTATTCACCTATAATGATGCCAGACTATAGCTTGGCTTTCATTTCCTCATCCATTGCAATTTGAATCTCTTCGTTTTTGTGTCCTCATTTCTAATGTAACTATCACTTTTTTGGTTTTCTACCTTTATTATACTTGATCTTCATCTATTAAAAGTATTATAGCGTGTGATTTTGTATTGACACTGGCTTATAAATACAGAAGAGAATCAATTCACGTGCAAAATTTTTTCCATCTTCTGGTGTCTGCGCTGACAAAAGGAGTTTCTCACTTTTATACTGAGAATCCTATTCCGGGTTCAGGATTATATTGACTTGGTTATTGTCTCCATTTTATTCATCAGTATTAGCTCTCTTTTTTGTGTTCTGTGCCTATATATAAGTGATTGAAGTTGGTATATTCCCCCCGTTTTTAGCATTCTTCAATCCTTTTCACATCGATAAATTCATTTCTTAATCTACTGTACTCTCTCACCTTCCAAATATAAACGCCTCTTGCATCTAAGCCATCCAAGAAAATTCACTTCTCACTTTGAATTTTACCATTTCTAAGGCCAGGTATCAACTTGTCGACGTTGAAATCCAACTACTATTGAGTGACAGTATCAAGAATTATCCCGGCTGCAATTCCTTTGCACTTTTTCACGCTGTGACTTTGTATATATATATATATATATATGTTATAGACGCAAAAACTTTTATTGTATCTGTCTAGCTGAATCACATAAGAAAATTTACTTTTCATCCTGAATTTTGCCATTTCTAAGGCGGAATATCAACTTGTCAACGTTGATATCCCACGACGATTAGCTGCCTGTCCTATTTTGTGACAGTATCAAAAATTACTCTAATTGGATTCCCATTTACCTTAAACGCCACTATTTAACGTTTCTGATTTACCGACCGGATTAGTTTATTTCAGAAGTTTAAGGACCCCTATTAGAAGCCAATTTTGGAAGGCATCATTTGAAGGACTTGCCGGTTTACCGCTATCGCTAAGCATCATTTTAAATAGTCAAATTTAACTATCGGTTGTTGTTGAAAATAAAAGTTAAAGATTTAATTTCATGGATTCTGATTAAGCTCTTCTAGAACAGCAATCCGCTAGACTCAGTATTGAATCGCTTAACCAAGGAAAAGATAATCTATTGACATCCAAATTCTTTCATCAGCTTCTGCAAGATTAAAATTTCTAGCGGCAAATAACTTTCTAATCTGCACTTTACTGATAGCATAAGCAGTAAGAAATTCTCCTATTTGCATTATATCCAAACATTATCATGGCATTAATAGCAAACGACTCTTTCTTCCTAACTGAAAGTAATATGACTATCTTATCGACCGGCCAAACACCATCTTCTCTATTCTATGTCATCAATCCTACGTTATTCGCAATTTCCATGATATTATTAAGCGCTGGAATCATTGGTAATTTCTTTGTCGTCCTGACGATCATTGTAGGTAAAGAAAAATGTAAGCAAATTGCATATTATCAAATTGGTTACTATGCTTTTGCCAACGTTGTTTACTGCGTCTTTTTCATGCTATTGCAAATCATGACGATGAAGCAAAATCAATTCTATCAGGAAGTCTATGTAAAGATGCAAAGTAATATATCGGTATTACTGGAGATGGCGTCTTCATCTTCATTACATCAACAATTAATCGACTCGACTATTCGTTGGCCCTACTGTGAAATTTGTTTCTCCTTAATGTTTACTTCAACCATGGCATCGACATTAATTCTAGCCCATACCAGTACTAATTGGTATAAGACGTTGAAAAATAATCGTAAGAGTAGAGTTTTAACACCTAAGCGTTTAGTCTGCAAGATGATATTGATTTGGTTTGCAGCTTCTATCCTATCTGTACCTTATGCACTCATTATAGTTAGAACGTCCACAAACAGTTCCTTAGGTTGCAGATTTGAAAATTATAACTCGCCATTGCTCCTTTGGTACGCTTTAGCAAATGGTTTATTTATGGGAGTAGTCCCAGGCTTTACCATCATTTATAGCTATGGAAGAGTAATACGTATCTTTCAACATAATATTCATGCACTAGAATTAGGAATAACCTTAAACCGTCAAGAAAGTGAGTGGCAGATTAAACAGCACTCCATCGTGAAATTGCTAATGTTTGTTGCAGCAGTTTATATCCTATTTATGATACCTTACATTGTGGCAGTTGTCTATATTTCAGTGGGTCGTCAAAAGTACTTCTATGATCCAAAAGATGATGTTTATCTCTTTGAATTTTATAATATTCCATCCACTGCCGTTACCATTTTGTTTGCCTTGAATCCGATGATTTATATGGCTTATAACCAATTAATGAAGAAGGGGTTCCGATGTTCCTATTTTTTATCTTAGTAAAATCTCTTACAGCGCTTAAGCCAATATTTGCTCATGTTACTATTCCTTCATTATGATTAGCACTAATTTCAGAGTTTAGCTGCTGTTCAAACTTATCATTGACTGATTTTTCTTGTTTCTAATTCATGCTTAGCATCGACTTATGCATTTAAATATCAGTTTATAAGCTGTCATTTTTTTTGGCATATGAATTATATCAATGATGACATCGAAGAAAGCTTATACGTTTTAATTTACAGCAGCTGATTATAGACTGATATCTTGTCATCGGTACGGAAATAGATATCGTTTATTTTCATTTTCGGAAACTTTTGTTCGTTATTTCCTCATTTAAATCTTTCTATCTCTTAATCTATAACTGCATCAATCTCAAGACTTTGTTCAGAATGCAGCTCATAAGTAACCCTAGTTCATCTGTGATATGCATAATTGAATTTTCCCTTTTCGAACATTTATCTAAACATTATGTAAGCTATCTTTAGCTATTGTACGAGCTCTCGTAGCTTTATATTTTTTTATTTTATCATATTGAAGGAACTCAAGACATACATAGAAAAGATGTATAATATCTACTTCCCGGAATAATGTGCAGCTAAGTTTGTGATAATATCAAGTACATTGTTCAGCCATTTGAATTAATCATCATGCTATATCTAGCTCATGATGGAATGCTAGAATCGTACTAGAGGTATGGATCTTGTATTTGAATAATTCCTTATTACGAAAAAGGTAGAACTTATCATGATGCAATGATTTCAGATCGACAAAGCTCTTCATTCCGTTGATTCACGTTGCAAAATAGAGCTGAAATTGTTCTAGATAGAGAAATATTTTTTTCTTCTAAGGTATATAGAATACTAAGGCTATAAAATGTGGCAAAATATATCAATTAGAGTTAATTATATGGCACAGTACTCTGTTTTTCGCTGTACATCATAGAAGAGGCACTTTTTTCATTCCATCTTTATGAATTACGAAAGTGACAGAGACGATAGCAATTGCTATTTATAGTATTTAGATGTGCTTTTATTATTATGTTATTGATCTATTCTAATATTTTTTCTTTATAACTGCATCGTGATTCATTATATTGTTATTATCAATGCTATAGAAAATCTTGTATTTACTGTGACTAAAATGAAAGTGTCTTAATTTATGTCTCTCACAATTTCATCCTTTAATAATGATTATTAATCGATTTGCTTATCTATGCTCTTATATACTCCCGCCTTATATAATTAGATTATTAAAACATGAAATTACGTAAATACTCCTTAAATCGAGAATAGTGCCAAAATTTAATGGTTAGTTTAAGATGGAATATGATTGCTAATTTAGTGTGTTGTTGCATATTGAAGAGATTGTTTATGCATCTTAGATTTGGTTTACATGTTTTAAATCTTTATTGACACTTTGTTTATCTTGGCTTGGACTGGATTCGCTTATTAAAAATCAACGTTTAGGAATTGTTTATCATTTCTTTCATTTTGAATTTATTTAGCAAGATTGATCATGCAATTTTCCAAATTATTGTTTTCTATTCTAAATCGATGGATCATCATGTTATGAATATTATGGCAATATAAAAAATGCTGAAAGAACACTTATAATCTGATTAATAATAAATAAAAATGACGATTCTATTGCTATCATTTATTCGTTAATCGTCATGACAAGTAATTATAACTTAATTCATGGCTGTATTATCGAATGAAATACTTTTATTTGCAGCTTTGATTTTCATGCACTATTATGTATTGGTGCATTCTCAACTTTGATCTATTAAAAATTCTCGTACTAAGGTCTACATAAGTTGAATGCCAACTTAACAACGGCTGCAATAGTGAAATTAAATTGTTATTTTATGCTTGTTTTTATTTAAACGAGTTATCAAAATAGGTTTATCTTATCGATCTTTCAGAGTTTTCAAATTTCTTCCACTACGATTTTTATGTTCTAAAGTAGTAATCATGAACAGTGTTCCATGTTGTTATTGCGTTTGATCCGTAGAAATAGTATATTTGGTATTTTAATTAAACTCATATATACCATCGATTTATATCAGGATTACCAGCTATTGCTTCTGTTAAAACTATAGATTTAATATCTTGAAAATTTTAACCATAATTGAATTATGCAAATTTATTTATCTCGTGTTGTAAAGATATTGAAATGTAACGTTCTTATTATCAATATTGTCATTATCATCTTCCTTA
Organism: Trichoplax adhaerens; assembly: GCF_000150275.1. NCBI lineage: Eukaryota > Metazoa > Placozoa > Uniplacotomia > Trichoplacea > Trichoplacidae > Trichoplax > Trichoplax adhaerens. Next base: position 674,199 of record NW_002060960.1, read on the forward strand.
TCGTCGAATATTTATAGATATAGCAACTTAATTGCTAGTTATCAATTCAATATGATGTTCTTTATTCAGCATTGATACGCAATACACAATTCTACTTATTATCATGATTGCAAAGTATTGTTCATATTATGCAATAATTTAGCAGCGATTGCATATACACAATATGTTTCAAGTTTGCCTTGACGTAATGGCATAAAGGTCATGGCTGCGTATTACCAGTCCCTTTAGATCTATTATATTTATTACTATGTAATTGGAGGTAATAATAAAACAAAAACGTTGATCGTCAGTATGATTAAATGGTAGTAAATGTTAGTATATTCGCATGTATAGATTTTTGGCTATTACAAGGAAGAATTGAATAAGATATCATTTATATAACTCTGATATTATAGCTAATATGGATAATATATTATCTTCCTTGGTAGTCACGCATGGGTGGTTTACGTATTATTATAAGCGTTGATCATTATTCTCCCAATTTTTATATTATTAAACCAATCTGACATAAGATGAATTGCAGCACATACAGATCATTAGCATGAAGGATGGAACGAAATTTTATCTAGAAGATGCTACCCTTATTTTTTTAAAATAACTATCGGGTTAGGTAATATAAGGTTACTGACGCCTGTCTACAATTTTTTACCTTAATCCATTGTGAAACAAAACTACGGCTATTCATGCGTGCCCTTTTATAGGAATCATTAATTTCTGCATAGCTATAACTCTGGATAAGTTTTATAATGCTACGAATTATTACCAACTCTATCGATAAGTAATCGAGAAAAGTTAGCCATTTTACGCCCGGTAAATAATGAATATCGGCTACATAACTTTGGAAAATATCGCTATCATTTTAGTTACTGCACATTTATGTAGAGCATGCAGGGAATTATTTCTACCGAGATTGTAATATTTGCAATTGCTTAGTGCAAATATATAATATGTAAATGATGACTGAAAATCAAAAATATAAAAGGGATAAATTTGGTAGACTGTTCGATAGTGAAATATGAATGATTATAATTTTTCATAAAATTAGGTGCGCTCTTGTGATTAAGATTAATACTTTTTTAAAACAATGAGTAAGCATGCTGATTTAACTATTTCGGTGATTTTATTAAATACCAGTTACGCTTGATAAAATATTCATCTACCATAAACAAGGATTTAAGTAACATAGAAAAAATTAAATAGAAATTAATTAAATAGCATATAGGACATAATGAACACTTATTCATCCCTAGCATCAATAATTTTCTTTTATATAAGTTGAAGAATGTTATTTCTTATTTCGTTCGATGGAATTACAAGTAACGAGTTTGTTTCGCTGTCGATTGATTAAAAATAAAATGTAGTATTTCAGCTATTTTTCTTACCTATATTATAAATTTCATTCTATCTGCGTGACGTTTGCACATTGCACCACCAAAAATTGTAATAGCGTTACATTAGAATTGAATTTATCGATAGCAGTAAATATTAATTGAATCTAAAGTTGAAATGATGACTTTGTGTCTATTCTATACTAAATTCTTGTCGTAACATTCGAAGAATAATATTAGACTTTTTTTGTCCTCTATCGATTACTTGATGTTAATAATAATTTCATTTGATAGTCCATAGTGTGCAATTGATCCAATGAGTTTACTCTAGCAATTGAAATCCATCGCTATTATCAAGAAGAACTTTAAGATATTTGTAGAATCGAAGAGACGGGAACAAAAGTGAAAGTCCTGTCCTTCAGTTGTAATTGTCATAAACAGAACTACAATAACAATTTATAAGATAGAGATCAGAGTAGGTGCTGTAGATAATTACTGTAGTATGATTCAATAGAATCGATTTCCATTGGAGTTGTTTGACTTAGAGTTGGAAAAATTCGTGTTGACGTTCAAGCTTGACGATACTTGCTGGTAGAAAATGTATCTGTAAATTGTCAAATAAGTTTTAATCAGAGCTAGGTTAGGATTACATGGTTTATTAATTGGTCAAGTACTGATGAGTATCTCTAAATCTAGTTCCTAGCTCTAGTTTATTATCATCATAATGCTTGCTTTGCACCAGCTTAAAACTACGCTTTTAATACTTTTCTGGAAGAAAAATGGGCTATAGACTGGTATAAAGATAATTATAAAAATCTCGGTAATAGAATACAACTTATTTTAAAACTAGTCTTCAGTTCTAATTTCGGATTCTTTACTGATTATTATTTGGCTACATACTACTAAATTAACTTTGTGTCGTCCCACACATTTTAGAGTTAAATCATCAGTAATCGAGCGTCATTTCTTGTAACGGCTCAATAATCCTATTATGATATTAATAATAAATTACTGTAATAATCATGTAGCTAATTAAATGAAATAGGCTTTAAAAGTAGTTTCGGTTCTACCACTCTCTCATCATAGCACGATTTGGCGAGAGAAGCATTTCAAAGATGATATATTTGCGGTTTAATACTTGTGCAATTGATTACTACATAAAATGATTGCAATAAGGATTGGCTTTTAGTTTTACTTCTTTTCATTATAGAACGACTTGATAATATATAGCTATCATAAGTAAATTGATACTTAGGATGATTTTATAGCGTATTCTTTATTCAAGTTGCATTACTTGTTATTTCTTATCCTAAATTCGATCAAATCATTTGTAAAAATGCCTTATAGTGGCAAAGATTGCCTTACTTAAATAATTGTTTATTACAATTAATTTTCGAATCTAGAGCATTTTTCAATAGAATATCAATTAACGATAATAGCTAATGAATATTAAATTAATGCGGTTCAGTGATTACATAATCGACCGTACACTTTAATTAAAAATTAATATAACTAAATCAGATTTTTGAATAAAGTTTTATTTCAAATTAGCTTTCGATCTTAAATTGTTTTCGTTTAATTAGCATTGCTTTTAACGATAACAGGTAATTACGATAATAATTTATGAGGTTCGGTGATCGCGTAATTACTGACACATTAGACTAAAATGGTTTTTATAATAATCAAAAATCTATTAAATTGCATCTATTACAACAATTAATCACTGCAATAAAGATCTTTTTCATGGAATAAAGTTTATTTTGGAAATCATTTACGGTAATAGTTTATTTTCATCATAATATTTATGATTGAAAGCAAGCGATGATAATTTAAATGAATCAAGGACTCTATAATTGCTTATGTCTTTATTATATACGCTTCTTATTTTGAAAAAGTAATGATTTAGTGATCCGATCACTACGATAAAGACTACATTGCTTGATGAGAGTCTATTTGAGATCACTTTAACAAAGTTAGTTATCAATTTCAAAAAATTGAATGAAATTATGTTCGAGTAATTTGTCATATGAGAATACTAAACAAGAATCATGAAAACTAATTTATTTATTGCATAATGATAATTCATCATCGTAATAACGATCACGATAGTTTAGCAGAGTCTACATTGATATTCCTTTTCAATTTAATTCAGTTCGCTTTCTTCTTTTTCTTTACCTATATCTGTGTGCACACTAAATAGATTCTGACTGTCCTTCAAATGTTACGTCGAATAAAAGTCATATTTCTTATGCAGTGTTTGTGATATTTGTACCCTGAGACTCTATAAGCTGAGTATTACATTCTAGTTTTGTTTTCTTTCTACGCTTTCTCCATGTATATTTCTTTAAACTATTTCTACTCTAATTTTGGCATGAATAAAAGTACTATCGCTCTCCATATTGCTGGTAACTACCCCATATTTCAGAAAATATTACTGTTGCTTCTCTAACTATATACTATTCATAATCACAAAATATCTTGAATAATACAAGTTCTTTTATTACTGATTCTGTATCCGATTAACTTACTAGTAAGGTAAAAGCTCTGGTAGACAAAGTTTTTTACAACATCTTAACAACAATTTTATAATCTCGAGATCCTAAATAATACCCGTGACATCTGTCGTCACTTGTGCGACTTCAGTTTGCGATACCTGAAACTAAAGTAATCTATTTATCTTAACGTAGATGTAACTATTATGAATATTTTTAATATTGCCAATTTATAAGTGTATTTAAAGTTTTATCTAGCTTTACTCTCACATAATATGTTAGCGACACTAAGTACGATTATAATCTGTCTACCAGCTTTACCGGGTCAACATTCTTCGAAATGCTTTAACTGTATCGAAATATTGTAGTGTTGCAAGCTAAAAGGCATTATAATACCAATATTAAACGTATTTAGATTTAATACAAACATTATGAATTTTAATTCAAGTATATATCCCTTAAAATATTTTTAGCTATTTTAGTTATCATCTTTTGCTATATATGTTAGTGAATACTACACTTAAATTCAGTTTTGTAATGTTGAGAGCGACTTCAAGATAGTTTATGTAATGCAGTGTGAAACAATAACTCGTTGTGTTGATTTTGTTATTGAACATATTCGCTAATTTCAAGTATTTCGATATTTATGAAGATCCGGATGAATGGGTTATATTAGTGCTCCTGCTGTTTTAGAAAGTGGTATCATTTACTTTTGGAAATAATATAAAAAGTGACCATATACTAGTATATTCAAACAATAAATATTTAATACAGCATTGATGTAGTTGTTACTCCTACTATACGATAACTTCGAGCTTTAAAACAACGAAATTATCTCAAAAAATGTACTTGATCTGAGTTGCCTAAACTATTTTATTAGTAATTTTTGAAAATGGCCATAATATCGGCTAAATTATGGATTCCATTGTACACTTTGATTGCATTCCATAGCGTACTCTATTCTCACGAGGATCTTATTGAAATATCTGCAAACTACCGATACGTCAATAAATTCAATAATTTATTTCTGGATTTTCTCATCCTCAACGCTAAAAAGTAAATGATCTAGGAATCGAAAATAATAACTTAGGTGTTTACTTAGAGGTGATTTAGGCACATTTTCTTGGTATTGTACCATATATTACTGTATATAGTATTTACACTTGCAGATAAAATTTTAATAGATTGTCCAGTAGAACAACCAAAATTTTTATTTCACTATGTATCACCTATTTCTACGATATCAAGATTGGTCTGACTTATAAAGAGACATAGTAATTTTATTTAAAGAAAAGGTGTAATGCTGTTAGATCAACCAAATTTCATTAATCGTAAGATTCAGGCTAAATTTGAATAGTTAAACTATAATGATTAATAGCAGATTTTGGATAGTAACTATAATACATAGGCGTATTTTAAGGGATACATTTAATTATAGGTACGTCACAATTTCACTTCTGCGACAAGGTAACGTACAGTAAAAGTCTATAAGTAGCTACTGACTTGAATGCCCTTTTACTTAACGTTAAACACACACAGCAAAAGACTGTAAAGATGAAACTTTTATTAGCAAAGATACATCTACAACTTCTAACCACACTTCTCAACTCAAATGTTCCCGTTTATATAGGAACGGTCTAATTTGTAAATAACAACAGTATTATTATCATACCTTACTAGGAGAAACATTTCGAACTGAGATGTTCCTTACATAGCTTTTCTATCAGTAAATATTTTTGAATCTCTTACTCATACTTGATCTTAATTTAAGCTCGTAGGTTGTCTAATTTAACTATTATCAACTAGAACTTGAATCAGCTTACTGCTATCTGTCACATAATAACAATCAATATCAAATATGTAATGAACTATTACAAACAATATCCACGTTAAGGCAGTACTTATCTTACCTAGCACTACAAATATGGATATTCTCCATACTAGCCACTACTGTAATTATTAAACTATCCTAATGACAAGCCAACACCGTAACAAGGTATTAAAAGGAAAATGTCTATATCGATGCAACATTTACAAATCATTTCAATGTCAAATACGATATTTAATTTCAGCTACTATGTCATCGCATCTAATAGATTGTCTTAAAGCGACTCTTCCTTTAAGATTTTCGTAATTAAAATATCTGGATGATTGAGAGATTAATCCGTTTAATAAATAACGTCAGCCATATCAAGCTATGTAATTGTACGATATTTAGTAATTATAATTTATAAATAAGATTTCGTTGTGACCCTCGGAAAACATCTGACAGGTTATTATAGTATCATTTACACCATGAGCAACCTCCGTTACGGGATTAAACGAATGACATTATCCAAGTATACAGCAAGTTACTAGAATTCTCTTATGCTATGAAAAAATAGCATTTGAGAAGATGATAAATGGTAAACTAACTGTAATTAGGCGGTATTTAGTTTGCTAATATTACATCAGGAGGAGATTCGTAATAAGATGAAAATCGGTATGATAAATTAAAATTCTTATATTATGCCAATGTGAATGCCCGTTTATTTTCCGGTAACCATACTTCACTGCTAATACCGTACAACATTTAGTGCTAAATAATATTCGATAGCTTGCAAAAAAAGATAATTTGAATATGAAGAATGTTAGCAGAGTGCTATTTCTTTTATAGAATCGTATCTTAAAGGTTAAGTAAATTATTGACTAAATTGAGTCAGAGCCGATACAAATAAATGCAACACTCATTATTGCCTAGCTTCTTGAAGAAAATTCGATTAATGGAGGGTGAACCTTATAGTCAGAGAATTACCTCAAACGAAGAATAGATTAGAGGCTAAGGTACTACTAAAATTGGGTTAGGTTTATGAAGTATAATAGATGGTTGGGTTGAGGAAAATGCGTAAAAGTATTACTTGGATTTCAAAAGCGATATCATAACTCAGACCTCAATAGTACCTTTTTTAAAATTCTAAATTGTTAGCTCTATCTCTCTATGTGATGAGCTTGTTTTTCCACTTTCTTAATTACTGCAAAACTCACTAGACTTGAAATAATTAGAATTTCTGATATTATTATGATAGAGTCAAGAAGTTATATACAAGAAAAGTCTGAGCTATAGACAATTGGCTTCTTTACGGTTAGATTTCTTATTCCTGGGATGTATTATTTTTCATTCTGTCTCCTTATGTTTTCTTCCTTAAGGCTTCCCTAATACTATCGAGTCATAAAGTCTTTCAATTACCTTAATAATTAACGACCATTTATTTGAACGTATCTTGAACAGACAAAGGTCTGTCAAATCTCATATAACCGTTATTTCACCATTATATAACCTGTACTTAAAATGTCATCGGCTGTTTTGTGCTTCTTAGCATCCTGTATAATAAAGAGATCCTTTTTAGCAAGGTTATTGAATATAATTATTTCAGAGTTACCCTAGGGTGTATTTAGATTTCTATTGATATTTCCTTTTCTATTACCGGTATGCCATCGTTGTAGTAATGAAGCAAAATTTCATTACTAATTGGTTTCTCTTGAAAAAGTTAAACTTCTATAAAAGGCTACATTACTACTAGCCAACGGTCAGTTTTGTCCACTCCGACATCGACCTACTGTAAAACTCTAAATACTGACAATCTCCGATCAGCAAGAGGAACAGTAGCACAACTAATCTCTCTTAAACAAAATTAAACCCAAACTTTATTTAAAGTAAGCCAATTTATATTCAAAAACTCACGAACATTAGTTATCAGTACATAGATAATATTATAAAACTATGCTATAATCTATTTAAAAAAGGAAAAAAATTGCGGCTAAATTAACATCGGCACATTCCTAGAAATTAAGCCTTTGAAACTATGTTACAGTGCCTATACAGAAGTTACTACGTAATAGATAGGATGCTACATTGGATGATAAAATATTTAAGAGAATTTTCTGCTGACAGTGTAGGATTTTTCCAATATCTCAATTGTCATAGATCTAATAGATAAGAAACGAACTCTATTTTGACGTATATCTGCATTCTTTTGCAAGAACAGACAGAAAATGTCAATTGAATTAGGAGTAAACAAGTGATAATTTTCGGTGCATCATCAGATTAACGTAATTATTTGAAGAAATAAAGTAGATTATCTATACCGTTCTTCATATTAATTTCCATCATGTTATCAGTTCATGCTTAATGAAAATAGAAATCTATACCAGTCTGCTGTATTATACAACATTCAAATTAAGATATTTCTGTGGACGTTAAATTAAACTGCAAGAGCTAAAAATTATTAATCTTCGTTAGACATTAATGAGCCAAGTATGTACGAACTGAAGTAATCATAGCAAAAATAGCGAATGCAACCTAGATAATAACGTTATTAACAATGACCTAGCACAAAAGGAAGGGTACGCTAATGAGTTTCAGTATATTTTCATATATTTTTATAAAAGCGGAACTAAACTTATGAGCGGAGGAATAGGATATAAAACCTAATTAAAAGCTAAACTAATTTATAGCAATAATCATTGCCAGAAATGTTCATTAAACGTAGTCTCACTGATTAAAATTACACAGCCTTCATCTATCATATATCCTATGCAATTAAATTGCAGTTGCTATATGTTGTCATTAAAAAATAAAATACAGTGTTGCGGAAATTATTTCTATTAGTGATACAAAGTTTGGACGTTGGCCAACGAAAATCAGTGAAGCCTGTAAAATCCTAGTCTACCCAAAGCCGACAAGTCATAGTATAAAATAGCTTTTATTGATTAGTTAATAAAAATTATTCATGATAAATTATCGCTGATACGAAGGTAAATATATTATGTCCAATTATCAAGAAAATAAATTTTCTTTACGTGCAAATTATTTTCACCTTACGTTTGACATATGCTTTTATACTCGTCAAGTTTACAGTCTCCCTAACTATATGTAGCTTTAATGCACAACAGTTGTGTCATGGAGTGATTTCCTTGATACTGTAATGATTTTATTTACCATTAGTTGCTAATTAATAGTATCAAAAACCATATAAAGCTGAACAGTAATTTAGCAGTTCAGTTCCACAGTAGCTGCTGCACAGAGAAGTACCCACCTTAGCCTAACAAAATTAATTTACTATTTCTACTAAAACTGCTTTATACTTGTGTGGTTGTATCTTACTGTAGATCTCCATCAGTGAATGGGAAATATAACTATTCTAGTAGACTAGTATCGCTCACGTTACAAAAAAAAGTTTGTTAAAGAAATTGTGACAAATTGATACGTAAGCAATCCTTAATTTAGGATTAGGTAGATTCAAACAGTAATGCCAACTACATTAATCAGATTGTGTCGATCACCTCGGGCGAGTTTAAGATTGAATGTATAGCTTCTAAGTTTATATGAAATATCTCTGCAGGAAAGCCTAATATATATTTGTTAAACAGCGATAAGGAATTGGAGCTGTAAATTTAATAGGAATAGACTGTATTCTTACAATGGAGATATTTTTAGTGCATTAATTTGGCTAATTTTTAAAGGACAAGGTAGCCTACATGATTAAGCTGGTTTTAAATCCCTTTATTTATGTTAATTGTAGCCTGCTAATAATAAATTAGATTGCGATTTTTTTGCTAGATTGCAGGCCTCATAGCTATAAGTCTTAATTATATTTACATTCGAAACATCGAGTGATTAGTATTTCAATTTATAATAATGCGAATCCAAAAATGTACTCTCAACCTATGCCACAAGTTAGGACTATTCTTAGCCTGTACTACCTATATTCTCATATAATATCAATAATTAAAAATTGAAGCAGGCACTTTCATTTTTATAATAAATTTGAAGGGTGATACTGGTGTATTCTCTATTTCATTTGAAATGTTCAATTTTCCTAAGAATGACAATTTTTTACGCATTGAGGTCATGACTTCTTTCTCCTGTCATATGATAATTTAAAGAGGCAATCAATATAGCTTAGGAAGATAGCCTTGACAGCACGTTACTATTTCTGTCAGTTACATAAGTCTGGGTAGCTGTAGATCATAGAGATGGGGGCTGTTAAAATCCGGTATACGGAATGAATGTAATAAAGTAGGCGTGTAAAATAGCAGATACTATTAAATACAGTGATGATATCATGATTACGTTACAGGGATTGTCTGAAATGATGAGATCTGGTATTCAGAAATAATATCATTACAAATCGATATAAATACAAATAATTACACTTGATAACGAATGATTTTATCTGATTTTGTTTCAATTTGAAGTTCTGACCATAATAAAAAAAATACTCCATAAATTGAGAACGAATTAGACTTCATGGAGCGTGTACATTAAAAGTTGCAATTACTGCAGTTAACGGATATAATATTGTGGAGGATCAATTCTGATAGCTTCCAATGTGTATAATTTGATCTTGGCAGCTAAAATTGTTATTTAGAATAAGGAGTGTAAGTTTCAATTTTAACTTCATATTGTATCAATCGGGAAGTTGGATTCTTGCCTTATTATTAAGAGTTCTGAAAATAGTTGTCATTACGAGAATTGAAGAATTATTAATTATCAGGATTAATTTTAATTCACAGAAATTCTTTCTAGAAATGCATAATTGAAGTGACGCTCAGGAAATCGATTTTAAGACCGGAATCAGAGCATTCATTTACTATTCTTCAATATTATAATCATGCCCCAGTATTTATATAGTCATTTATTTATTTAATCAAACGAATTTAACTCCATGCTAGGTCTTAGAACAGCTGGCACTTGTGCTAATTTGTAATTTACTATCTATAATGTTAATAAGAATATTGTTATGGTAAGATTAATGACAAAAATAATACTATTTTTTATAATCTAAGTAACCATAATATTATTTGTATATTTAGTTATATATGATGCACGTGATCTGATAATATTTCCATCTTAAGAAAATAGGGAAGAGGGATAATTTGGGAGTCAGTTGTTAACAAATTCATTATAGAAGAATAAAAGCTAAAAATACGGAGATTTATCCGCTAGCACCCGGAATTAAATGAAGTTCTGGACATTTAATTAAAATGGTAAAGCTTGGCCTTGTGGAAATTAATGACGTCTGAAGGTCTGTACAATTGAGAATTCATATATTGTATTAAAAGTATCGCTACAATGTATATTACATTCTATTTTGCTTGCTTTAATAATAAAATAAATCGATATTATGTTAAAATTCGGATGGTAATAAATATAAAGGAGAGTCAATCAATCAAGCTATGCACAATATATACCGTATGCACAATTTTAGCTTAAATCTAAAATTATCTCCTTTATAACATGCTGTATATTAGAATGATTGCATTCATGGTTTTATTTTAGATTTAATCGTTAAGATTCTTCTTGCTAGGCTGAAAATGATCCTAATGATAACCATTGTGGCAGTCTTCAAGGCAATTGAAATTTGAATTCGTGCTATTTAATGATACTTATATTGAGGCAGAAGAATTTTTTCACTGTTCAGACAAATTTTGGGTAGTTTCAAATTAATCTAGAAAGGTTGAATTGATTCATAGTGCCATGAAAATCTATCTTGATATTGGCAATTTAATTGATATTGAAACTGCTGAAGTTAGTAAACTCAACTTAATGCAGATCCGAAGAAAATATATCGTCTAGAAGACTGACAAATGTTGAAAGGGCAACTGAATGTTAAAATACTACAATTCATAAGGTAACTAAAATTTAAATTCGTACAGTTTAATGATACTTATATTGATACAGATGAATTTTTATTCCGTTAAACCAAATATTTGATAATTCAAGATAATCTTCAAAGATTTCATTGATTAATTTTCAACATTGATTCATAATAGCATGATAAGCTATTTTGATATTAGTAATTTAATTATTATTGCAATTGGTAATATGACTACTGAAGTTAGTAAATTCAACTCAATACAGATCTAAAGAGGTTATATCATATTGAAGACTCGTAGACGTTGTGAGGGCAGCAGAATGATAGATTATCTTAATTCAACTTTTTAGAAGAGTAATATCCAGACTGCTGATTTATTAGAAATCTAGCGCGACTAATAGAATATAACTATATAAAACTAGTAGAACTCAAGCTCATTAAGCTTCATTTGCTTTAGGTAGCTGTATTTTTTAGGTTCGAATAATCTATAGTGATCCATTTTTCAACAAATCAAAAGCAAATTTCTTAACGAGTCTGACATATACTTTAAAAGTTTCACATTATACCGTTGTATTAGGTTACGCTAAGTAAAGTATTAATTTTAATACTGGGCTATCGTTATCGAGAAATTGGAGCAATTTCATGAGTAAATCTTCAATTACAAAACCTATGACTGTTGTCAAACAATAATAACATCAATTTGACAGAATGAGATCTCCAATATATGCATATTGCTAGTTTGGCCTTCACTCTGATAAAATGTAATTACAGAGAAATGGCTTTGCTCTTTATGATTTATTCCAATAAAATTTTATCGTGAATTCATTATCGTATGGAATAATCTTGTAGAATATATAGAGATAATTAATAATAAAAATTTGATATAAAACGTTTATATCTGGTTGTAATGTAACTTAGTATTGTGATTGTAGACTGTTAGCCATGTGTAGTATAATGTACGGTAGATATTTATCCTAAGAGATATTTGGTAGCTGTAACTATAGACAGTAGTGGTGTAGACTCTATGCTAGAGTACAGATGACTATATACAGTAAGCTGTTGAGTTACTAATATGACTATAGGTAAAAATAGAACTGTAAATCATTTATTAGGATATGGTTAATTCATTGTACTTTGGCTGGTATGAATAATGTCTACGTAAGTACTGTAGTCGTATCCATATTGGATTAATGATGGTCCGCGGTAGAATAGTCTTACTAAGAATAATTTAACTATGTGTAAAATAAGGTAAAAGGTTGCCATGCGGATTGTAGCTGCGAATGCTACGGAAAGTATAAAAGCATGCAACTTTAGATTATTCTGTTAGTTCGTTGTAGAAGTCTTTAGAATTAGTATTCGGCTAGAGTAGAGCTGTGTAGTTAATCTTTGTATAAGATTGAATAAAGCCCTTATTTTTCTAAAATTTGGAATTTCGTGATTGGTATATATCACACTGGTTAACAATCTGATATCAATATCACTTAAGGCACACTACTTATATATCGTACATAATTAGTATAGTCCTAACGAAAATCAAAACTATCTGTTAGTATATACTGAAAATGATGAATATCTGAGTCAATAATTGAATTAATTCTTTATCGCTCTCACATACTGATTCATGCCGTTTATTACGTTATTGTAAACATCTAGATGTGATTTCTATTCCAATTTATGAAATGAACGGATTTATTAATTCTAGTAAAGCTGATTAAATATTACATCAAGACACCTGATTATAATGGTGATATTTGATCATGAACTATAAAATTGGATAGAAGGTTATATCAAAGCTTAAATATTCAGCATTAATTGCGTCATTTCAATATGAATATAGACCAATGAAGTAGTTTATGATAGCTGCAGAAAATTAGTTTCTTACCATTCAAGCTCCAGAGTAAATGATTATTTATAAGAATGCAATAATTTTGTAGATTAAATTCTGACTTTATAAACTGTTGTTTATTAGAGTGCTAAAATGATCTTTTACGAAAGATATCCTATCTTGACTATACTATGTTAATAACATGATTGATTTTACTAATAATTATATAATTAGAAAAAACTTGCTGAAATTTTTTGTCTATAAAAGGCATTTGATCGTTTAATTTTGGTATCGGGAGCAAATTATTTCATTACAGTTTCAGAATAGGGTTTAATCTCCACATACACACACTGTGGAGATTGGTAGAAATTTTTCTGTTACTAACTTGGAAAATAGCTAATTTTTGAAAGCTATTGTCTGTAAGTAATTAAGAGAAGAATTGAGTGATATTGATCTCAGCGACAATATACTAACAGTGTGGTAATAGCTATTCATTAACTCAATTTTAAATAAAATATTACAGCAACTGAATACCAAGTATTTATAGCATAGAGATTCTTATTAATCTTCCAAAACATTTACTCCGTAAAATATCTTCAATTTGACACTAGCATTTCAAAAGAAGCACCCTTTCTTTTTTACTTCCTCAAATTTTATATATACCCAGTATTGTTCATTGCGAGCTCGAAAGTAAAAGTCTCTGAAAATGAAAGTAATCTTTCTTAACTACTTTGAGATTAATTTTTACTTCATTTGGTTATCAACTTTCTAGTCAATAACCTTATTTTAAAAAGCGTGAATAGATACGAGAACTTCTCAAAAGGATATTGATGATAGGATAACAAATAGATTATAATTCGTAAAAGAAAAAATTTGGCTGATATTATAATAACGGCCATAATTGTAGCCAAAAATGTAATAAAGCAGAAACCTAAGCGATAGTTCAATTCTTAGGCCTAAATTAATCAGTATTTTACCACAATCTTATAAAAATCGAATTTTGGAAGATAATGCTTCTAAATGTCACCCACTGACCTTCAAGATAATGTACTACTGTAATTCTTGTATTTTTAGAAGACAAATCTGGCTATTTATCTAATGCCTAATGTGGCTTTTACGACAAATTAGTGCATTGCAGTAAGTAGTCTTTCACGACCCATACCATATGAACCATGGCAACAACGAAAAGTAGGCTTTATCGCTGTTAACTAAGATATTGATTTTAATTGATCTTAAATAGTTAAATGGCAGATATTAAGAGAAATCATAAAATTCTTATTATTTAGAACAGTTCACTGAAAAATAACCATTACACCCACTGGAAATCAATTAATGCAGTATATAAAATTAGAAGTTCCTCAATAAATTTTAGGAGACTTTGCTAGCTAAGGCTAATGTAATTTTTATTGTTAGTTACCGATTTGCAAAATTGTTTGTATCATAATAAGGAGTAGTAGGTCCTAATTAAATCTTTAGACGGGAGTCTTAAGTTGTGTGATTATAGTAATTATTTACAAAATTTTAAATATTATTTTCTTCAGGGGGTCTTATCAGATGTATACTCATAATAAAATCATGTTCATATTAGAGAACCAACTACTACCCTATGCATAAAACGATATTACTGTCTTAGGCCCTGTCAATTCTAACAAAGATACTAAATCACTTACTTAATTTTGATTTTAAAATATCGGCTTAGCCGAGAAATAGTTATTTAATAAAGTTTTCTATAAAGTATAAAATTTATGATAAACTTATTATTTATTTATTCCTAGTTCTATATCTATAGAATAGACCTTTAAGGTTATAGATGCCGACACAATCTTATATTTTAAACTTTACACATCAATCGCAGCAAAAATATGAGACCATTGAATTAAAGATATAGCTACTAGTTTCAACGCTAAGATTTAGTTAATTTTCACACTCATATCAATATAACTTAAGCAAACTAATTTCCTGAAAAGTTATTATAGTCGATTGTGAATTACTTCATTAATTATATCATAATACACGTACATTACCTATTTAATTAGTAAATTCTCGGAATATTCGAGACCAATTAGCAGACGGATACATGAAATAATAGTAGTACAGGTTGCTGAAAATCGAATCTCTTATAATGATAAATGGTCTGTTTAGTGAATAGATTACTAAGCCAAAAGGTATCGGTACGTATTATATTTTTTAATTTCTTGCATTGATCGTAGCCATAACATGAAATCATTTAATTAAAGTTTTAGCTGATAGTTTAAATGGCAAGCTCTAAAAGACATACCCTTTGGAGTTAAAATAGCATTTCACAGTATACAATATATAAGAAACGAGAGAGTTGAATTTTTAACTTTACATTAACTATTGCAATTTCTTTTTTCAATCAACGTAATTTACAAGAAAAATACCTCTAAATTTCAATCATGACCAAACGCGTAAAGGACTACGAAAGTGTAATATGTATAAAATTAATTGACCTTATAGTATTAAAAGTATCAAAAAGAGAGTACATCCTTTTATCTTCCCTACTTCTTCAGTACTAACTCCTGACTACGCTATATTTTGTATGCTTTGTAGAGCAATTAAATTATCCAATAAATACTATAAATGATCAATCTAAAATATTTTTAATTAATCTGGCTGTTAATCGCATGAGCTCAGGAAAATTTTGTTATAGATTCTCTAATATTAAGAAAGCGTAAGATCATCAGCTTAAGCAATCCGTAAACAGCCTAAAACTGAGATTAATCAATATTCACAATTTAGAACCCAGATAAATGAACGAATTTATTTGTATGCTAAGTGCGAAAATAACTTAATTTTCACTTCAATTCAAAAAATTAGTTGTTATTATAAGTGTACATGTACGACTGTAGCGAAGTGATGTTAAGTCATATTGATACTGATACTAAGTTCTACGACCTTAACTAGAACCTAACGCAATAAGGTGAGTTATTACATCGACGTATACATAATAATACATATATATATTCTCTACTTCTTTATTACAAGCTTCAAACTGCGCTATTTTTGTACGCTTTGAAGAGGAATTGATGTTATCAAATAATAAAAGATCAATTCAAAGTGCCGTACTTTTTAGTGAAATATTTGTTAATCGCACATGTTCAGAAATATTTTATCATGGACTCTTTGACATTAATAAGTTAATAATGAATCCAAAATGTAACTCAAAGTGAATCAGTCTACGATTATTAGCTAAAGCAATCCAAGTAGCATACAATTGAAACAGATCAATATCTACATAATAGGACCTAGATAAATAATGGAAATCACTTTATGCTATGTGAGAAAGTAATATAATTTCTTTTGTAATTCATAAAAATTTGCTAGTATTATTAGCGCATTTTTCTGTCCTATTTTTGTCAACAATATTACTAATTTATCTACTGTATACAATTTATAATGTTAACGATGCCATTTCATGACAGAAAATTTCTAACTTTAACCTTAACTATATTTGATTAAAATTATCTAATTTTTATTCTTCTCTTAGGTATATATGTTATATAAACCTTGAAATGTATTACTGAAAAGGATTTAACTAGCACTCTACAAGAATTTATTTCCAGAAAGTAGATAAAGGTAGAAAAGACTATATGGAAATTAGCTCTTTCAGTCATTGATTTACCATTATAGCATCAATATTGCAAAACCATTCTATTCCAATCTGTGATGCAGGGTCATTGTAATTGATAGCTTATATAACTATTTCTGCAAATACTGAAGATATGAATTTCGTAAGTCATATGTCATCCTTTTCAAGCCCATTTTCTACACCTAGTTACAATTCTACAATCAATCCTGGCGTAAATCATTGCGGATATCCAGATCATCATCGTTTTAATCCCGAACAAAATTCTGAAACACTCCACTTTAACTCTTACAGCGCTATTATATCATGGATTACAATTGGAATTTATATCTGGAGTTTAATTTCGAATTCAATGATTGCCGCAACAATCTTAGCGCGAAAGCAGCTACACTCATTATCATTTTATCAAATTCTTAATATTTCATTAACTGGTATCGTTTTTAATTTGTCGGCTCTATCGACTGAATTTATTAATTACCTCGTCCTCTCCGTACATCGTACAACTTTCACACCGCTTTCCATTTTGCCGGGAAATTTAACGCAACAAACATTTCCTAATACTAGCTACGCTGTATTACACTCCAATACAATATTTTCTGCAAATAATGAAGATCATATAAAGTATTCCAGTTTTCCAGTATGTCAAATGCTGATCGGAATCATTTTTACGAGTATCAATGCGGGCACATTTATCCTAGTAGCTATTGGTATACACCATTATTTTGCTGTTTATAGAAGTGTTCGTCAAAATATCAGTACAAAGCGATATATCTTGATAACGGTTGCTATTTGGCTTTTTGCTACAGGATTTTGTATCCCTTACGCATGGCTGACCATTAAAACTTACTACAATACGTCAACTAGCCGTATTTGTGCTTTTACTAGCTCTAATAGAAGTCAGCTTATTCTTGCTTATACTATTGTTTTTATTGCTATTACGTCTCTCTTTCCTTACGTAGTTATGTGCGTATGTTATTCCATTGTCATTTATAAACTTTACTATGGTGTCCAAATACGTCTACGAAAGCCCAATTTTTTCTGGAACGTCAGTAATTCTGAACATGACTACCAATATGATCGTAAAGTAAAAGCAGGCATTCGTCTAATAATTATTATAACGTTACTGTATATGTTGTGCTTGTCACCGTATTCCGTTGGGCTAGTTCTTGCTGCAGCCACTCACTTTCATCCGACTTCTTCCTTTACAAGTAGAAATGGTAATATTACTGCTTTTATTCCATTCGATAATACTGAAAGTGAAAATGTATCAGTAATTTATGGCACAAATATTGGTATTTTATTTGGTATCGCCATCGTTTGTTTGTCTGTCTTATTTGCTTTCACTCCAGTTGCTTACCTTATTTGTAATCAAAGATTACAAAAAGAATTTATTCACGGTCTATTATGCCGTTCATATATACAACAGCGTAGAAATAAAGTGACTGCTTTTAGTATTAGGAGCAGACAAAATCCTAAAGTAGGTCCATGAAAAGAAAGTAATCCAATTAATTAATTATTGATAATTGTTTCAAAATCATGAATACGACTAAGATTGATGCTACTATGTAAGTATTTCATTGAAGCTAAATACGTCCTTTAAAATATATGTACCATATCGCATTTTAGAGTCAAGTATTCGAGCTGAATCTCACTAGAATATTTTAACTAAATGTTCTATACTGGTTTAAACTTGCTTAATTTGACTGGATAAGATAAAAATTGGAAGAATTCCGGGTTTTAGTCAGAAATAACGATATCAATGAAATCGAGTAAACTTACGTTGCTAAAGCAAACTTACATCAATAAGACTGTACGTCACAGTAAAAGACTACAAGACTAAAATTCACAAATGCGACCTGAATATCGCCTTAGTAAAACTAAAGCTGTGCTTTAGCAAGGCATCTCAGACTAAAATAACTTGTTTTCTTGTGTCCAATAGGGCATTTAGGGAATGAGTTAATTGATACTAATATAAATTCTATTATTAGAAGTTGTCTATCTTTTAAATATTTATGTCTGGTCAACTAATTAACATAACGTTAAAACTAACGTAAGAGTAATATGATTTCTAGAATTACGTAAGGTTGGTGCTTTATTATTGTAACTATTGTAATACCGAATATATATCTAAAATTTATTAAACTATATTTTTACTCTAACTAAATTTAGATTTTCTAGTAATGCATGCATAATAGCACTTTCAATTTAATGCTTATAAAATATGCTTCATTAGCCACTTTTAAATTTTTAATGTACTCTTAGTTATTTAATGCAATATAATACGTACGCTTACCCAATTGTAGCAATTTATATTGTCAAATATCGATATCGTATAATACCGGTAATTGCAACGATTACTAGCATTCGTTCTTTTAGATTTATTTACACTTACATATTTATATATCAACTTGGAAATAGTCCTATTAATCATATTGAAACTTGAAGATACCCTTACAGTAATTATAGATAGAAATATGTAAAAAATTAATATGTTCTTATTAGTATTTTTTTGATCATACAGCTTAGGTCAGATAACGAACTAAAATCCCTGCAAGCCGATATGTCGTAAAAGGAAATGAATCATACTGTACATTCAGTTTTACAGCGAATCTACTCCTCAGTTTCTCTCCTAAATATCTAGTCTATCTCTTTAAACTGATAAGAACTGAAATCTGTAAGTTTAAAGATATCACTAGTCTGTTACATAATTCATCCGTTTTCATAGTAGATTTATGAAGCAATATTTGCTTGAAGATAAATTGTCAGATTAACAAATCTTACCGAAGGATGTTACTGGACGAACCTTATATCGGGAGATATTCTACATTAAATTTCAGGATGCCCATGAGGCTATTAATATTTACCGGAAGTTTATTCGCTAACAATAATTTATCGTAGAAAATAAATTTAAAATATTGTGTACATACATATAGATATTGATGAATCGATATTCCATTCAGAAATTAATACCATTATTCTCGTGATTCGTCGATATTTCCTTACCCAAATTCGAACTGTTTGATCTATTAATACCGTTTGAAATGTAAAATTATGAATTTATTAAGACTACGAGAGCCTCGTCAATAAATTACCAATTATTCATGAACTTCTAATTCCGAATTGGCGTATCGATTTCAATTTATTGAGTCAAAGTTAACTCCCTTATTAATATTAAGAATTAAAATTTTTTTGAAAATACTCAGAAATATTAAATTTTGTAGGAAAGGGATACATTGATCTAAAATTAAAGTTATAACCATCGCATATTACTGATTATGAATTCATAATCGAATAATTTCTATATTAGAATTTAAATAATTTCTAAGTTGTTTATTTTCAGTTGGAATGATGTCAATAATGATCCTGATGTATAAGCCGACCAGGATAAATAGCAAAATATGTTGTTCATGATTGTAAAAGTAACTATTCAGAAATGATAAATTACCAGATAAATAGCTATAATTTCAATGTTTTTATTTTATGTGAAGTAAGACATTTATCATATCATTATATGAATATGCATTAAAATTGAAATTCGATTAATATGTTGTAACTCCAAGTTGCAATTTGCTGAACAATTTATCTCGACTTCCTAAAGTCTCTCTTGAGTGATAAATACATTTCTGTAAATGAATCATGTAGTCAGTGCCAAAACAAATTGTCTCGAAAGCTGTCAAGGCGTACTCTAGATATAATCTAGAAGAGACTGACATCGATCCCATAATTAATCCTACAAAGTTTACGATGTTATAAAAGCTTTGAATTACGAAAATAGGAATTTTAAATCTAGCACCGCAATAAAATGATAAAATGACAATTTCGACACTATTGTTGCCAATACTCATTATGATTATTAGTACTTAAATCATTTAATGATTGGAAAATAAATTCACAATAGATTCAAGCCAACATTGAAACAAACATCATAAAACAACAATATGATAACAGATGTAGTTTAATTAAGGTAAAAGACAATCGTAAATGGATAGTATAGAATTTAAATTTTATTAGAAATTCTAAACGCGCAACAATGCATGAAAATATGCATTGATTTTTATTATCAGCTGCGTTAAAATTCAAATGAAGGAGACGTAAGAAATAAAAGCATTTTCGTAAATAAAATATGGAACAAATCAGAAAGAACTTTTCGGCGACAATTTTATAATTAGAAAATCCAATGTTGTACAATTTTGAATAGAAAAATAATTTCCATTATTTAAGTAAATGATAGCTAAAAAATAAATTGCAAATATATACATTACGTTCCCTGTACTATGAGAAAAATAATTTATTTCAATATTCAGGAAATAATTATTTTACTTTGCTTTATGCATTGAATGGTTTATACAATACATTTATAATTAAGTTATCGATAGCTCAGGATTTTTGATCGGGCTGTCATTTGCTAATGACTTCCAATTATATAAATCTTACCATACTACGCCATGGTTTCTTAATTTTAGCTTAAATTAGGCATTAGGTCTTAAATAGAGTTTCTGGTATCCGAAGCTATCTGCTCAACAACAAC
>NW_002060960.1:695665-717527 GCF_000150275.1 Trichoplax adhaerens
ACCTATTTAGCTTTATCCGCAAATAGGCATCTAAGGTAAGGCAGAGTATTCATTACATCGTATTCCTTTTTTATTAGCCTGAAATTTTTGTCTTACTTTCTGTTGTTAAAGGCAGTCAAGTTTTAAAATCCTGCTTTAACAATGCTTCTCGCCTATTATTATATACTATATGAAGTATACGATTACTGCAGTTAAAAAGGATTATTTAAATGTTACGGCATTGATATCGATCTACGTGATGTTCATATGGTTATGTTAAAATTAAATTGTAGTTTAGATAAAATTGCGATTTAAGCACTTAAATAAAAGAAGTGTTAGTATTGCATTGAGAAATGAGAGAGACTCCTACAAGATAAACTGCGAAATGTATGTTGAGAATAGCGTGCATATAAATATTTACTCATGTGGACTTTAATTTATGTCCGTTTCAGCCGAAGAAATTTCAATTCTCCTAGTTTGATTGAATAGTTTCAATTGCATTATTTACTTTAATATCTATTAAAAAACAATTTTTATTCGCTGGAAAACTGAATGAAAGAGATGAACCACGAAACTGTAAAACACATCTATGTTCTGTTTAACCCTCAGTTCTTTTTTGGTAATAATTGCATAAAATCGGCTAAGATTACAGTGAATTCTCAATATATTATATTTTCAAGTGCGATTAAATTAAAAAAATGCAACGCTTAGATTTGATAATACAGCATGTCACTTTTTTCTTATATCTTTAATCCATTGGGTTTAGTAGTGTTTAGATTGAGTTTCTGAACTAAATTTTATCTACCTTACTATTTTCTTTAACGAGTTGATTTGAGCATATTAAAATAGAATTATAGCATTACTCGTGTAAATTTTTATTTCTTCATTGACCATTGATACCATTATCCTTAAAACCTCTGTTACAGATACTGCATCCAACTCCTTAAGTAATATAAAATATTTTGATTTTACTCAAGCCAATTTTTCATAATTATCAAAAGTGAAACTTTTAAAATCGAAACTTTTATACTATATAAGTCAATGTACCATAACTATATCTTCAAATCCATTCCTTCTTCGTTTATTAATGAGAGAATTAAATTAAAAAATGATCAGAAAATAGTTCGAATGCATTAATCTATACCACGGGAAAGGATAAACATTAGCCTGCATGATAAATTATGTCTAGCTACTTTAAAAGTCATAATTTTGCTACAGTCTGAAATTTAATATCACTTTTGATAGATAACTACAGAATTAGTGCGATAGTTATAAAGCTATATGATGACAATGCAGAAAAAGGGAGATGCCATAATCAGATAGAAAATGAGTTGAAGATAGTAATAAAGTAAATACTATCTAAAAATATCACATAAGCCTAATAATGCTTGTTACAGTACACGAATTGTAGAGAATAACACAATAGGAAAATATAATCTGTCAACTAGCACTACTGCAATAATACCACTCCACCGATATTTCAAACTCTAGAACTAATCTAGAGTATATGCTATCAGTAATCTAGTAAATAGGGACTATCTTTCGTCGCAAGATCTTCAGCCAACTGCAGTAGTGTCACGGTACGAACTACCGTGAAGAAATAGCTATCTAAATTTGGTGAATATAATATAGTGATAATATATTACAACTAGTTACTTACAAAAGGAATTACTCTAATTATAAATGTGTTACAGTAAATTTAATGCTGTGCTGTAATGTGCACTGAAATGATTCTGTGAATGGACATATTGTAGTCCGACTGTGAAAAATTAGTCAGTAGATGTTCTCACCTAAGTATTTTTATAAGATAACTCGTGAATGTTAGCTGCTGTAGAAGGGTATATAAGCCCGTCAGATAGTTGAATAAGGTAGTTCTCAATTGTCTAGTTAAGTTTAACGTAGAATTAAAGGCGTCTAAATTCTTGTGAGGTAGTTAAGGGATACTGAATCCCGGAGACTAGTAATTTAGAGATTTGTTCTACGTTATCCTTGTCACGAAGCTGGTTTGTGACAAGTAGTCAGTAATTTGACGAAAGATTATGAGAAATTCCAAAAATTTAATTTACTTTAAGATAAGTCGGCTTTAATAAATTTTGGATGCTATTTTACGTGTGATCCCATGCAAAGGTACAATTGTACTAAATTATTCAATGATTTGATGCCAGCGCATTCAAAATATTAGCATGCAGAACCTATTCGAAATCCAATTTATTCCTCTAAATTACATTATTTTTATAGAGAGAGTCTAGATTACTTCTACGGTAATCTTAATGGAATTTCTATGAGATATCAACTTCGTAAATGGATTTAAAAAAAAGCCTAATTACGCATATTTTACTACAGTTGTTTGTGGCTAACTCATTGAAAGCGGTGATATATTCCTGAGTAGTTAAATGCAACGACGATATATCACGTTCTCATTTTAACTTGATAGAGATTTACGAGTATGTTAAGGTATAAATAGCCCCATATTGCTGACTAAGGTATACGTATAAGTCGGTATTACTTTGTTTTTATAATGTCGAAATTAGGTTCTAATTTGAACGCTATTATTGAAAATTAATAGCCGCTTCCTTTGCTTCTTAAAACAGTATGAATATCTTTATTATATAATTATTGACATTCTAGAGTAGAAGTACGAAAGATATCAAAGTAAAATTTCGAAATTAGTTCCTCAGCGACGCCTCTTGTTCTACATTTATTGACCGGTATATCCATTATATTAATATACTCGTATCGATATGAACCATCGTACGAGAAAAATGATTTTAAGAGATATCTCTTATTGCTTATTGCGTTGGAATGAGCTGAATAGAACAATAAGTCATGATAAATTTACATTTTATTTAAGTCTCGTTTATGCTGACTTTTTCTTACTATTTAATTTGAATTATATACGCGTATCTTCATAAGTAGCAATACCACAGTATGCTTTGGATCCATAATAATATGATAAATCAGACTAAGGCGGTTCTCAACATTTTATTTATTGTATCTGTAACATAGTACGGAAATAATTTAATATATTTATTTATTTTGTTATTTTAAAAAGCTTAATTAAATCTAACTGCAATCATAATATCTTTTACGTCTATAAACTGATTATATACCTTATTTTACTTGTTCTATATAGGGTATCCTTAAACGAGGTTTAATTTTACCAGTCAATAGCTACAAGATGGCTAATCCTATATATTCACCCAATACACCATTATACTCACATTTATATACGGAAGCTAGTCACTATAAGAATTATGACAGAGACGAAAAGGACTATCTATCTCTTAGTAAAAATCAAAATACTTCAACAAATACCTTTCAATCTTATAACATTATTGCCTGGGTTACAATCATGGTTTACGTATGGGGTTTGATTGCTAATTCTTTAATAATCATGATCGTTCTACTACGTAAGCAACTGCATGTATCATCTTGTCTTCAAATTAGTAACTTCTCATCGACAAGTATTATCTTTAGTTTTGCGGCTTTATGCTTGGAAATTACTAATCAGATTATTTTGATCAATTTAACATCACCATTATCGGCATCATTTGCTGCATCAACGCAAGCCAAACCTGGATTTAATTTCAACGATAACCATTCTCTTGCTACCTTTCGCCCTAATGGCAGCAATCTGATACAAAATTTAAATGATTTCTATTTCCCTTTGTGTGAAATTTTAACAGGAATAGTATTTACATCAGTTACTGCCGGTATTTATATATTAATGATGATTAGCATTCAACATTACCAAGCAGTACGCACTAATCATCGTTGTCTAATCGATATTAAACGATTAATGAAAATCACCATTGGCATTTGGTTAGTTGCAATTTCGCTTTGTATACCCTACTCTCTATTAACAGTTAAAACGTATTTTAAGACATTTAAGAGTCGTGTATGTGCGTTCAATAACGCCGAGCCAAGCCGATTGGTTATTATTTATAGTATAACTTATGCTCTAATAGGCTTATTATTACCGATTGTAGTTATTTGTTTATGTTATTCTTTTGTAATTTTTAAACTTTGTCGTGGTATGCAATTACGTTCACATATGACAAGTTCACGAAGTCAAGTCAATTCTGGACTTGAGAGTGACTATGATCGTAAATCAAGAACTGGTGTTCGGCTACTAATCGTTATAGCGCTCGTTTATATTTTGTGTATATTTCCATTTTCAACTGCCCTGATATGGCAATCTGTTCGCAATTATTATAGATCAGCAATGTCGTATGATCATCAACAATGCAACAATTGCTCTATTATCTCGTCGCAATTGAGTCAATATAGAAGTGAAACTAATAATAATTCATCTGTTTCTCTAGGCACTTTTTTCTCCATTGCTATAATATGTTTAGCAATGCTGTTTGGTTTAAATCCAATATTTTATCTCATTTTTAATCAGCGCTTACGTAAAGAGTTTCTAAAACGCTTTACATGCCGCTTTAGGTTAGTGAGGCCTAGGGTTAGCGTTCTTCATTACAAATCTTGAGGCGAGTAAGATTCAGTACTTGTAGACAACAAAAATATATCGGCTTAATTCAGTTATGTTATAGTTATCGGTATGAACTGAAGGAAAACTTTCGAGAATTCTGTTAAGTATTAGTACAGTACTAATTGGCTTACTGCTAACTTAATTATTACGATAATTACTAATAAAAATACACCAGTTTATTATATTTTACGATGTAAAAATTGCAGTTGCCATTGATGGCTGCCTTTAAAACCCTAACAATATACTGCACTGTACTGTAGTTAGTCGCTCTTTCACAGGCAGTTTTCTCTATTCAAAATTTAAGAATTTTGATAAATCTAATTTATCGTATACTCTTACATTATCTGATTATTGCAATTACCTTGATAATGCTACTCTGACGTTAACTATTTACATAGTTCATGTAAGATAAATTATTAGTATTATGCTGATAAAAGTGGTATGATTAAAATCAATGTATGAAATATAAGATAGCCATGCCTTCTACATATTAACTATTACTATTTAATCAATACACCTAAGAAATCTAAACAAATGAAATTAATTGCGGTGTAATTCTTTGATGAATGACTCAGTGATTCTAATTCAATCTCATTATATGGTATTATTGCAGATAATTGCGGCTTGTGCAAATCTATGAATTAAATTACTACGGATTAATTTAAGGAGATATTATGGATTGACTAAAATTTCATTAAATGTTAAATGTCACCTCTATAAACTTTTACGATTGCTTTCATTGGACCGAGAACAATCTATATATATATTGGCTTCAAGTAGCAATAATCCATCTTTTAGCGCGCATGTTGTTACTACATATAATTTTGTTGTTATTAGTATTGACAGTTATTAACTATGGATGGAATTTAGTTTATTGGACACCAAAACATGATAAGCAGAACAGCTTTAACAAGAGGCATGCAATCATAGAGCATACATAAGAAATATCCGTACAGATGCCTTCATTTAGATACGAAAAAGTATGAAGTATCTATCTACAGTAATAGATAAAGTCGCAGCTACCAAATATATTTGTGAATTTGCGTTCGCAGTATTATTGTATATTATCAAAGGGATATTTCGGTAACATAATGAATTTAATAAATCTTCTCACATTTTCAAACGAACTATTATAAATGATCATGATACATAAATTAGCTTAATCTATTATTAAGCACTATTCTTGTTAGAATTAGATGCTACAACACTCATACACGATTTATCTAAACATAACTACTGTCTATTCTCTAGCACCCAAAAGACCTAGTATGATCCTTTTGAAGCTGCCGGATAGTTTATCCTGTGAAAAAGTGAAAAATATAATTAAATATAAAACGATGGAGGTACTATAAAGTTCCATTTGAAATAACAGTAGTTTATGATTAATCACGGCAAAGTTGATATACCTCAACTACATCTTCTACTCTTTTTCCATATAATTTTAAGAATTCTGCCTTTATATCTTCCATATCAACTTCTGATCGAGTAACCACGATACGAATAACGGCACTACTGTCAAGACTTCCCTGTAAATTTAAATAAGTAGAAATTGAGTATTGAAATTTATATATAGGATGTAGAGTCTTAACTAATTTAATAAAATCAATTTCCATAATTTTGTGTATCATTGATTTACCGTTAAGGCTTTGTGCAATCGTTGAGCAAGGTACATAGGAGTAGATTGAGCACAAGAAACTAAAGAAATATTTTGAGAAATAAACTTCATTAGTGTGTGAAGCACAAGAGCAGAAAATTGAAATTTTAATACGGTGCAGAAATACTTACTAATTGCCAGCATACATTTCATAAGATCACCCGACATTTCTCTCTTAATGGATTCTTCAATTGTATATTTACATATCTGAATGAGTCAAAAACATGCTATTTAAGTTAAATTGATAAAATAAATTTGAATGAATAACAACGTTTAAGGAATGGATTACCTTAGAATATTCTTGAAAAATTGACCGTAACTGCGGATAACTACGTGCTGCTAAAAGGGTTTTGAATCTGTTACGGTAAATAAATAAGAATAGGTTTGAACGATTAGTTCACAAATTACTAGAAATTAATTTTCTGATTGCTAGCATAATCAACATTGTTAAGAAGAAACAAATCAATAATATTGATAGCTTACTTTGATTCGTCAGTTCCCCAACGCGCTTCGCCAGCTTTATATAGTGCCTAAACAATCAGGTGCATCAAATATGCTTATTAACTTATGATTATAGTTGAAGGTTAAACAAAAGTTAGATTATAAGTATCATTGCGTTTTAGTTACCTTAGCTTCCTTAGCTGACTGTTGCACATCAACTGTTTGATCATCAGATCGATTTCCCTGTCAAAAATATGCATAAATCAACGTTTAAATATGAGCATAGAATTCTTTAAATAAAATTCAAGTAATATTATGATGTCCATATGGCTATATATTTCTTACATGCAGCAACGACGCTAGAAAGTTTCGGAAGTGACCGGAAGTTTCACTGTAGACGTCTTTCTCCAAATCACGGTCATATTCTAAAATAATAATAAAGGTGCATATCAGTTGCTTTGATGGAATAACTTAGTTAATGCATTGATATCTAATAGTACGACAGCACTGAAATTGCAGGCTATTTTAGCAGTGATATTGCGCACACTATCCGCTTTTAAAACTGATAAAATCTCTATTGATAGCCCACTGTTAGTACAGATATTAGAAAATTAATGCTATAGCTTTGATAAGGAAGTTAGCAATACTACAATACCGTTCTTAAATGCAGCCTTGATATCTGAGAGTTCTTGATTATTTCTGCTACAAATTATTTCAACTAGTGTACTTTCTGTTGTTCCCAAGCCTTTCATTGCTTTGCGTAATTCATGTGCATCAACTTCAGCAGGTTCTTTTAGTAATGCCAATACTGTATCTTGAACCTTTCCACTTAATTCATTTTTTAAACATTTTATAAGATCTTTGCCAAATAATGTCTTAAAATCGCGAACGATTTGTTGTCGTTGTTGATGGCTTCGAGAATACATAATAAAAATAATGGCTTTTTCATCGCAACCTGAATATGCATAAGCAATATTTGCCATTCTTTAGTTTTGATAGAATTAAAATTATGGTAATCTTTCACAGCTAATGCAATTATACTGTAAACTAACGAAATGGCAGAGGTAGATAGAATATAACAAAGTTACTAACCGAAACCCTTCATCGCTTTCTTTAAAATTTCTGCATCAGTTTCAGAAGAAAAAGGTGAATAATCCTTGACTGTTCCACGGTTTACCTGTATAAATGAGTTTATTTTTGCGTCAATTCAGCCATTCTGATCTTCAATTTGATAATACTGTATATTACTACTAAATATCACCATCTTGGCAAAATACAGCATAAGTGATATAATTGCTGAGAGCTTGTACCTTGGATATTTTTGTAGCAGCCATCGATGCGGTAACTGATGTTACTTGTGATGAAGTCGAAGTTTTACTTTGGTAATCTTTTGCAGGTGGTGGAACGCTTGGACTTGGAGCAGGTACTACAGTAGGTGCTGAAGGATGGCTAGGCATATTTGTACTTTGGGGAAGTGGTGGCTGGCTTGCCATTGGTGGTGCAGATGTACTAGTATATGCCGCCGAAGCAGGAGCTGGTGCAGCAGGCATTGAAACAGGTGGTGCAGCTGCTGTGGGCATAGGATTTGCTGGGTAAGCGTGAGGTGTAGAGGTATGACTTGGCGGCGCATGCATGGCTGTTGGAGCTGCTGGCATCGCACCTTGTGGAGCAGCCGGCATAGCTACGGATGGAGTAGGAGTTGGCACTGGCATTCCTGGCTGTGGTAGATAGCCTGCTGTAGGTGGTACTGCAGGCATTGGTGCTGGAGGCATACCAGAAGCAGGACCTGGTCCTGGTGTAGGCATTGCAGAAGGATATGGAGTACTTTGAGATGGCATTGTATTAAATCCAACCTGATGTGTAGGTCTTTGAAATGCATTGGCAGCCATTACTGCGGCTGCAGTGTTACCAAACCAGCCGGGTGCATTGTGTGATTGAGCTGGAGCAGGTGCAGCAGGTGGATAGCCCTAATTTTATTTACGTGTCAATAACTTAGTAATGGTCAAGTTTAGATAAAGCTTTTATAAAGGGTTTGAAAACAAATTTTAGTCACAACTGATTACTACTATCTTATAGCAGTGCCAATACTTTCAGATATTACTCAATGAATATAAATGATAGGTAAAATAATAAGTCTACGAAAGTTGATTTTGTACCGGTTGTGGAGGATATGGACTTGCAGAAGGCATACTTGTCTGAGGGGGATAACCAGCGGGCGGATGAGAAGGAGGATAAGGAGAATAGTTTGAGCCTACGCCAGGGTTAAAACCATAGGGTGATTGATTGTTCATGATTTGGGATAGGTCTTGTTTTCTAAAGAGTAAAATAGAATTTACAGTATAATAGTCCATTAATAGAAGCGTGCAAAGTACAGTACAAGTACAATAGTTTAAGATACATTATGATTACGATAGGCTGATCAGTAGACAGAGCTATCTGCACCAGAGCTACAGATACTGCAGGAACTTAGTATATGCAGATATGGTGGATGCGGTTGCTGTGTCATCTTATAATTAATTCAATGGCATGTACCAAAAGGTGTTGCTATCGTTCAATTATCATCTACTGTATGACTGTGGAATGATTATTTGAAGACTTTTCGCAAGAATTGTCAACGGGATCGGTGTTATCCATTATTACAATTCACGATCGTTAAGGGAAAGAAATATAATTATTCGCGAAGTGAAGCAATCATTAAAGAGTCTAGAGTAATAGGAATTATTATTATTATAAGTGATCATGCATACGATATGATAACATAAATCAAATTTATTCTAATTTCATTATTAAGATTTTATGCACGTATTACTCGATTTCATTTACTATGCCAGGAAGTCAACTATAAGTTAAAGTCAGTACATTGGGTTAATAATAAATTGGAGCGCAAATATGGGCGATGGCGTTGTCTTTAGCTATGCATGAGTAACTAACTGATCAGCTAGGGATTAATCTGTTTAACGCCATACACGGCAGAACTTCTTTACATCATTATAGTTGACTGATGCAATGCCTATTGAGTCGTTAAAACATTCATAACTGAAACTAAACTGAGAAATAAGTTCCAATAACCAAGCCAGTTGTAATAACAACGATACGGAAGTGCCACTGTTATTATTATTATTACAGTAATCTTCTTCCTTGCTGTTAAAAACCTTTTCGTTATAATTAAGCAGTAAAAAAATTTGAAGCACTTCCTATAATAATCTAACCTTGTTAGCAGATCGTAATACTGCATAAAATTGATTCTATATTACTTTTACCTGGAGATAATCGTATTCATTTTAAGTTGTTGATGCAGTACAGTACTCTAATTTGAATTCAAATTTTTTTTATCCTACTTTGCTAGGCCTTTTAACGTTTCAACCATTACTTTAGAAATAACTATTCAGTAAAATGTAAACCGCTATATCGATAGTAATTAAAATATGAGAGCAACTACACTGACTAATATAAATTCTTCTTTATCGACCTTCTTAGTTATACCAAAATGCAGAGTGGTTCTAATATAATGATATTTGGCAAGATACAGACAGAACTACTTTATCTTGAGTCACATTTCAACAATTTCCAACTTTCAAGGACTGGTTACCGGTATATATATATTTGTTGTTAGGCATGTAAAAGATTATTGCTATCAACAAACTTACCTGAATTTGTTGTAGAAATAGTTGTCACCAACGACAGGAGATTTTCAATCAGAGGGTTAATTAGTAGGTAAAGTAATACTTTGAATGATCGAACCGATTGAACAAAGTCTTCCACTTGTATTACAAGGCGGTAGCCAGAACTCGAATAGTGCAACGATGAGAAGGATATGTAGTAATCGACGTTAGATTGGCAATCAGTAAGACAGCAGTCTAACTCGTACGTATCTAAACTTCAAATTCAATATCAATCACTTCGCGATGATAATGTACTACTAGACAATCTGATACCCAATTTAATGGCAGTTAAAATGGAATTTTTTTTAACTCTAATTAATATCTGTGGAAAAGAAATTACACAATTTGTTACAAAACAAACTGCTATCTCACTTGAATATCTACCGATGTGCACTACTAGAACTATTGTAGGCGAGGTTACTTTCTAGTTTAGTCCGATTAAAGCAACTGTCTTCAATTCTACTATCACAATGTGCAGGAGATTTTAAAGTCTAATGTATTGTTCCAATCAATGTTATTGTACTATCTTGCGCTTTTTAATTTAACAGAGCTGCAAGCACTGTATTAAATTTTCCACATTTTAGCCGTTGCTTATATACCCTCGGCCAGCTTATAATGAATGCAAAAATTAGACTGGCTTTTACCATGTACGTCAGAATTGGAGAATGCAATGGCATGCGCATTGATTTCGACATGTTCGCCATGACAGCATGGCAAAGTTTAACTAAATATAGTAGCCAATAAAATCAGGAACAGCTTGTGCAAATTTAGTTTGTCTTAAATTAATCACTTCTCAATTAGCAACATTTACGTCGTTGTTGCTATGGCAGCACAGCTCTAAATTCTACTCTATATATAGTATATAATAAGAGTGAATAAGACTACTGTTACAGGGGCGTGGCGAGCCCTCTAAAATGGTTGAAAGATGTTCAGCTGTAGTGTTGCCTTAATAAAATTATGTCTTTAAATTGTGAAGAAATGTACTTTAAATTCGGCTCAAATTCCATGCAGACAGATCAGTATAACCTTGAGCAATTGGCTCTTGATATTTTGATTACTTTTTATCGCAGGATTGAATAATTCTATTTCTTTCAAGTTTCTAATACAAATTATCGGTCGCTGTTACATGTTCGCTTTCTCTAGCCATTTTATAAGTCACGTCGTAAAACTGGATTATACAGTATACTGTATATAGGACGACTAAAGCTACGACGTTAAACTTAGGGTCCGTCCACTGTAATGCCATCGACGACTAAAATGAGAAGGTGGTATACACGTATATAGCTTGGGCTACTCAAATTTCTAGCCAATTAGGATTATTGAGTTAAGAATTTCATGCAGTCTTGGTATGAAATAGTATACGACCAAGTACCTGCCTGAGTAGTCACTGATTACTATGATGTATGCATACATTATTTGGAGGAGTTGCTTTGAGGGGACATCATTTCCTGTAAATTATCAATGGTTTAACTCTCCATTGATTAATTGTCGATTTCGTGATCGAGTAACTTGAGAAACTGGATGTGTGAATGCACTGTAGGATGGCGACGAATAGCCTGAGCTACTCAAACTAACCAAGTAGGATTATTGACTTTCGAATGGCATGCAATCTTAGTTAGAAATAATATACGACCAAGGACCTGATTACTATACAGTATCAGGATTAGATTAGTTCGATGAAGGGTAAACGAGCATCGACAATGCCTAGTTTTCTCGAACCCAAGGAAGTTGTTCTAAGTTCCAGTCTGGAGGGATTTTACTTCTAATAAATTATCAATGATTTACTCTCCTTATGATCAGTCGTTGATTACATAATCTAGTTGAGATACCAAGAACAACCAGGATGCCAGGAAAGCTTGTACTAGTAACTTGAGAGGCTAGATATGCAGTTGCACCATATGTTGCCAAACGAATCAATAGGCACTACGTTAAAGCACGATGTCATCCGTTGCTATCGAGGAGATGATATGCAATTGCAATAGGACATTCTTTAACTCAATACGTGCACTGTGGACTACTAAAAGTATCCCGTGTTTGTAATTAGATTTATCCCTTTTTGCAAGGCTAGGCGTTTCGCGCTGGCTCTGGCTCGTATCCAATAGCTATTATGCATTATATGATTTTCTAGATAGCAGTTTTTATTTTTAATTAAAACCTGATAACTGTACTGAGTCGGTTGCTGATGTTTATATGTTGAAGAAAATGAATTATCTTCTTCTTTCGTTGACGATGGCCTTGTCTAAAGAAAGATAATTTATTTTGCACACTGCTCTACTTTTCTTAGCAGAGTGTAGTCTTAAAGGTGTCTGGAAGCCTTAAAGTTTGTAATTTGAAGGGTATCATATATAACGGCCTATTATCAGGGTTGCTGATAACCTTGTTAGTGATGGACATGTCCATATAGAAGAAAAGAAATTAGTATACTTTGGCACGATGCAGGAATCAATGGAGTTCTGTATAATCGTATGTAAATATTCAGTTAGCAGTATCCAATACCCTGATCAGTATTAATAAGCTTGCAGTAAAAAGCCGTTGATATACTATCGGCAGTTCAATACAGTAACATTGGCAGAACTATCTAGAAAGTATAAACATCTTTGAAGCTCGCATTCTTACGTACATACAGTATAATGTTGATGTTGTGGGGATTTTATTATGAAAATGTCCTAGTTGCCTGTTTTATTCTAGGCTTAATTATATATATATATATGAATTATGGACCTAAGAGTCCATGGCATTGATATAGAAGTAGCTCTGAGAGAGGTATTAGCAGTAAAGGTAAGGGTACACGCTTAATAATCGTGCAATTGACTGATCAGTTGTTAAAAATATTCACATATCCGTATGATATACTTCTGAGGAATGCAACCAAATATGCTGATCAAGCATTGACTAGTATTCATGTACAATATACACGTATCTGATCATAAAATTATGTGTCATTGACTGTTATTCCTAGCAATCATTTAAAGATACTGTACTGTAAGTTTACAAGGAGGAAAAATGATTAAGTATCTTGTTATTCGATATAGATGGTGGCTATTAACCGCTTTAGTTGAGTGGATTGATTTTTGTTGAGTACATTTTATTGGATAGGATAATAAGAAAATAAACAATGGTAAAAACAGCAAATTAATAATATGGTACAAAAGGATAAATTTAATTTAACCCAGCTGGTATTTTCACGAATAATAACATCTCTATTACATATAACCTCTTTAAATTCATTTCGTAAAGTTATGCCAGTATATAGTTTAGGTAGATTCTTTCAATTAGAGCCCATCTAATCGATAGTTTAGTTTAGTTATATATTAATGCTATATTTAGTTACCGTAAACGACAGTGAAGTATGATCTATAATAAGAATTTAATAGCATAGATTATTTTTGTTTGATATTGTAATAAACTACAGATAGAAATCATGAGCGGCTTATTCATAGTACAAATCTCACATTAACACCTGTAAGCTGTAGCAAATACTATCGAGTATGATTAGTTTTAAGTTATTAACATTACGCTCGCGTGCATTAAAATGCGCACAAAAATGCGCAATTGACTCTAAATTCATTAATGATTTTAAACTGTGGTTATCACAACTTCGACAATTTCTTTTCCATCATGAATCGAAAGACTGTTCAGTTTTACATTACCAGATTGTTTCGTTTCACGAGCAGAATAGCGATCACTTGAGCGATCGGCAAGACCTCGAGTTGCTTTAATTTGACGTGAAAATCTGTAAGGCAAATACAGCTTTAATTGGTCATATCTACTACTTGTAAAAATACATGTTGTAGTATCCTTGTTATAGTAATTCCGCTACCGTTTCTTCTGTTATAAATTACCTTTTCAACCATAACGACGAAGCCACCACCGATACCGACGATGCAGCCATAGCAGCGCTTGCCATCCACGGTTGTAGAATTACGCCTAAAGGTTGAAGAAAACCCGCCGCAATGGGAATTCCAATCATGTTATAAATAATTGCATAGAAGAAATTATATCGAATTCGAGAAATAGTTGCTCGTGATAACTGAATTGCAGCAACGACATCTAGCAAATTATCCTAATTTCAATAATAAAATTAGGAGATGTTATGTCTTGAATTTCATTGTATTATTTCAGGAAAAGGTTTGTTAGAGAAATCATGAAATATATTGAATTAATCGATACCTTTACTAGTATGATGTCAGCTGCCTCAATTGCTACCTCAGTTCCAGATCCAATAGCAATTCCAACATCAGCTTGAGTTAGGGCGGGTGAATCATTAATTCCATCTCCAACCATCGCTACTGCTTCATTACTATCTTCCTGAATCTCCTTTACGTGTTCTATTTTTTGTTCAGGTAATACCTCAGCATAGACATCAACAATATTTACCTGCTTGCAAGTAAAGTCAAATACAATGGTCTTAAAATGTAACAATTGTAATAGTT
Source organism: Trichoplax adhaerens (assembly GCF_000150275.1). Lineage (NCBI taxonomy): Eukaryota > Metazoa > Placozoa > Uniplacotomia > Trichoplacea > Trichoplacidae > Trichoplax > Trichoplax adhaerens. The sequence goes on from NW_002060960.1 coordinate 710,330, forward strand.
ATGCTATCAATACTATCGTTTCTTTAAATCCGTGATTGCTACAAAACAATATATCATATTGCAAAATGTAAGGCAAGATATCTAAAACGTACTTCTTCTGCAATTGCCTTAGCAGTTCTGATATTGTCACCGGTCAACATGACAACTTTTAGTCCCATCTCGCGTAGCTTATTAACAGCAATTTTTGCGTCATCTTTAACGGTATCAGCAATAGCAATGATACCTATTACCATGCCTAGATGCAATTTAGAACACAATTTCACTTAGTAAATTATTCACTAATTTTATATTCTAAATTTTAAATATATGAATAATTACTGACTATTCATCGCAACTATAACAGCCGTTCTCCCGAGAATTTCCTGAGATATTAATTGATTATCAATAGCACTATTTATATTGATGTTATTTTCTGCCATCCATCTTCTATTGCCAATTAAAATTTCATAATTGTCATCCGCTTTTGATTTTGATCCAGGATCTATGTTATTTTAAGATTACAACCGGTTTAACTTAGAAAGCAATAGATTATACGTATAATTATGACCAAATTACTTGTTCAAATTTACTTTTACTATAAATTGCAGGTAACTTGCAGCCAGAATAGTAATGCTAAAAGGAAACTTACCAATAAATTGTTCTATGTTTGATACACGGCATTTTAGTCCAAATCCAGGTGCAACAATAAAATCGCTGCACTGTCCTAAGATCTCGCGATTGAATATCTTCAAAAAGCAACGGTGAGCATGAGCACAAGATCTAAGTGTGTAATGAACTTTATTACAAATAATTTTTTCCAAACGTCGATGGTTCTAACCTCTTTTGCGTATGCATATATGGCTTGGCCAATTGGATGTTCACTATTGGATTCTGCACTTCCAGCAAGAGCAATTAATAACTTTTCTGAAGAAATACCACGTCTTACTTGCTCGCTTGCAGAAACCATTACGACCTTTGGCTTGCCATGAGTTAATGTTCCAGTTTTATCAAATACTACAGTTCGAATCTACAAAGGATAATAAGTAAATTGAATCATATCGATACCTAAATGTATTAGTAAAAATATTGTCTATAAGGATTTCTACTACATACTCGATGAGCAATTTCTAATGGCTTTCCACCTTTGATTAAGATACCAAATTTTGCCCCCAATCCTGTACCCACTTTGATTGCGGTAGGAGTCGCTAATCCAAGTGCACAAGGACAAGCAATCGCTAAAACTGATATACTGCATAAGAATGAAAATTGGAATACAGCTTCGCTGCGGCTGCCGTTTACATTCTGTTAATAAAGGGAAAAATTTTACTATAAAATTGATTAAATTTGGATCTAAGCAAGGAAAGTGTACAACTGCAGTGTTAAATATAAACTGGTTTAATTGCATAACACTTACGTATGTGGGTGATAAATCTAAATAAGACAAAATTTAAACTTACATGGCCCCTGAATGTATCACCAATAAATAAATCTATATTACTGTAGCCAATTATGATCCACACGAGAAGTGTCAACGAAGAAAGTACCAGAATACCTGGAACAAAATAACTAGCAATTTGATCGGCGAGCATTTGCATTGGGGCCTAAATTGAAATATAAAACAATATTTATTTTTATCTTTAGAATGCATATGGTATAAAACTAGCGTAGTCATCACATACCTTTGAGCTTTCTGCATCCTCTATCATTTGAATGATACGAGACAATGTGGTGCCTGATCCTACACGCGAAGCTTTCATAACTAAATGCCCTGTTTGATTAATAGTGCCGCCAGTTAATTCGTCACCAGGAGTTTTATATACTGGTAGAGATTCTCCAGTTATTAGCGACTCGTCTACGCTTGATGATCCTCGAGTTACTTTGCCATCAACAGGTATTGTAGCTCCTGGTAATACTTTTAACAGATCGTTAACTTGTACTAATTCGACACTAATGACATTTTCCCTATAAGCGAAATAAAAATTTCGAATGCGAGAATCAACCATATGATAACTATAAGCATAATTTTTAAGGATTCACACCGGGATTCTTTCAAACTGCATGATGTCTCAAGTGTAACAGTTTAACATTTCCTGTCAGTAAGGCCTGTAATTATGACTTACGATATAACATTATTATTATTGTCTTCTTCGATTAACGTTGCATCAGCCGGTTGCATAGATAGTAGTTCATGTATTGCATCTCCGGTTTTCCTCTAGTAACAGTTTTTTCAGAATTGATTGCTTACAACGCTACTCATAGTATTGCAAAATCAAGCATAATATTTTATTTAGATATCGTACCATAGCCAAGTTCTCAAGCCACTTTCCTAAGGCAATAAATGTAATTAGCATAGGAGGAGTCTCAAAAAATGTTCTGGGACTTGTTGTTGCATTGTTCGCCATAGCGACAAGGAGTATGCTTATCTTTAATTTACAGTCATCGTAATATACATTGAATGATGAAGATTAAAGAAATAATTTTTAATGCAAATTCAATTGCGCTTTATATTTTATTTTAATTGACTGTAATAAGAAATACACAATAATAGTATTGGTGATAAAAAGATAGAAAATTATTGCAGTTCTACTTACAGAATATACATAAGCGATACTAGTTGCCATTGCAATCAAAACACTCATATTCGTCGTTTTATTCTTCATGGCTTTCCATGATAAGATATAGAACTGTTTACCACTAACAAACTAAAGATTAACGAAAAATCGCATCCATTTTAATTTAAGACGGAAACACAAAGAAGAACTAATTTCAATTTCCTGATACTTATAAGTAAGATACATTTCATATCATTACTTACATATCTATATAATACAATGTTTTACGCAATAAAATCGAACAGATTCAATATACTTCTTAAGGTAGAGTTAATACCGCGTACTTACTGACCTGCACTGGAGTACACAATAAAAATAATAACAAATTTTCTAATGAAAGTCCAGGCACAATCATGATTTCGTGTTTCTTTCCCAGAATCATAAAAGTTATCATTATTATCATAACCGGTAATCCAAAACTAAATGCTACTAGAAATGAATTCCTCCATCTATAATTGATTGAATGATTGATTTAAAACAAATTTCCGTGGTTAAATGGCATAAATTCAAGTTATAATCCTATTTGACATTACTAGGAATATTATTAACTCACTTCTTGACAGCTACAGTATAATCGACCGATTTTTGACGATATGACGTCTGTACTAAAGTTGGCTCTATACCATTGATCTATATTTCAATAAGGCACATGGATTGTTCGAGACGTTAATAAAATACATCAGTATACGCATATAATGTATTTGGCGTAGTATATGATACAGACCTTCAATTGCTCAACAATAAATCTCAGTCCGGTTTGATTAGGCTCATACTGAACAGTACAACGGTTACTATTCGGTGATAGCTTGGCAGTGATTACGCCGGGCAGTTCTGTCAAAGTCTTTTCAACATCGATCGTTTGTGATTTCTTACCAGTAATCTACAGCATATGACCAAAAAATGACATATTGAAGTTGTACATTTTTCAAAGCTCCATCAATCCATAGAAACATGTTGTTTGCGAAATTTTATTCTGGCGACGAGATTACATATAGAATACCTGTAATTCAGCATATTGATAATTATCGAAAATTTCTTTAACTTCTACATCAAAACCAAGCTTTTCGACTTGTTTTGCAATCTCAACGTTGGTTATTTTGGTTTCATCAAATTCTACAACACCTTTCTTGGACAATAGTGTAACAGCAGTTGAATGAACACCTTGATGATGAGAGAATCATGAGATAATGTTATGTTGTTTTCGGTTCAGATGATTGTTACATATTACAGTGCTAAATCAACATCAGCGTCACAAGTTAAAACAACACCATAATGTTTTATTTTGCGTATCAGCCGTTGTAATATTGACTATTGATTCCCTTAAGATCGACTTCAATTGCATCAAAAGTTAATTTAACAACAATTTAAGGCGGTCACTTACCATCTAATTTATTGACTTGATTTTCAATCTTGGCTACACAAGAGGCACAAGACATGCCCTCTATGTACAGTTGTACTTTTTTCAATTCTTTTTTTCTTTCGGCTTGGCGTTGAGCGATGGGATCATCATGACTAATAAGTTTGTTACTCTTATTATCCTGAATGACCATTTCCACTCTTTTTTTGCTGTTGGCATTCATATTTAATTTGCCTATACGTGCATGTAAAAGTAACTCGTATTACAATTTATTGAGATGTAAGGGCTGAGTAGATCCGCTGTAATGTTGTTACCTGGTGAACGCCTTGACGATCGCTGTACAGTATTTGGACAGAGTCAAAAATTCCAAGCCGTCGTAACGGCTAAGCTAGCGGAAGCAATAAGTTACGCACCAGCTGGGACTTGAGGCACTTGTATAGAGTGGGAAATTGGCAATGGATAGAATTTCATGGAATGTGCCCACTTTGTCCAATCTTCTAGCTAATCAGCACTTTACCGGTGCAGTCAAATCGCAATGAGTACAGTAACAATATTCAAGATGTTTTGCGCGATGGTGTTAAGTTGGAAACTGCGGACGGCTGGAAGTTTGGAACAGCCTGGAACACTGTCCAGCTATCGTTGTTTGGATAATTGCAGCTGCGCGTTGAGCTAGGAACTTTCGAAGAGAGAATTTCCATGTAGAAAAGTTCCTGGTTGAGCTGACAGCAACTACTCCAAGTACTAGTGAAAGTCGGTGGTACAGTATGGTATTTCTACAGACTCGTCTGACGATAACATAAAAGACGGACGTGCCATGCATGTTATACTGTAAATGGCTGTACTAAAGAGATTCACTAATTTTTTTTACCATCAATCGCTCTGATCCAGCAAGTAAGCCATTGATCTCGATAGCTATAGCGGGGTATACTGTAACCCATAGAGATCACTTATTTTTTTGACCATCAATTGCTCTGATCTAGCAAATAAGCCATTGATCTCGATGGCTATCACGGGGTATACTGTAACCCATAGAGATTACTTATTTTTTTGACCATCAATCGCTGTGATCCAGCAAATAAGCCATCGATCTCGACGGCTATAACGGGGTATTCTGTAACCCATAGAGATCACTTATTGACTGTATATGGCTGTATTAAAGAGATTCACTTATTTTTTTTTACTATCAATCGCTCTGATCCAGCAAATAAGCCATTGATCTCGATGGCTATAACGGGATATACTGTAACCCATAGAGATTACTTATTTTTTTTTACCATCAATCGCTCTGATCTAGCAAATAAGCCATTGATCTCGATGGCTATCACGGGGTATACTGTAACCCATAGAGATTACTTATTTTTTTGACCATCAATCGCTGTGATCCAGCAAATAAGCCATCGATCTCGACGGCTATAACGGGGTATACTGTAACCCATAGAGATCACTTATTGACTGTATATGGCTGTATTAAAGAGATTCACTTATTTTTTTAGCATCATTCGCTCAGATCCAGCAAATAAGCCATCGATCTCGATGGCTATAACGGGGTATACTGTAAGCCATAGAGATATAGGTTTTCTTCTATGCATGTCCTTCCGTCTTTCTTTTATTAAAGCGTGCCCTGGTAGAAGACATGCTTGAAGAGATTTACTTATTTTGTAGCATCAGTCACGCTGATCTAGCAAATCAGCCATCGATCTCGATGGCTATAACGGGGTATACTGTAAGCCATCGACATACAGGTTTTCTTCTATGTATGTCCTTTCATGTTTCTTTTATGAAATCGTGTCGTGGTAGAAGCTATACAATACTCTACATTACTGTAGGTAGAAGGAAGAGATTGTACACTAGGGCGCGCTAGTTCCCCCAAACGTTGTAGCAGAAGTCGAGTTTGATCAACGTATGGTCTACTGTACAGTGTAGAAATTCCACTCTGATTTTTCAAAATGAAATGAAAATGCCCAAAGTTTATGGATTTTTATTTGATTTTGATATGAATCGGTAGCATTTAAAGGAGTCGTTTCCAATCGGCAGTTGTATTTGTATTTTATGTAGCATCCACTGCAAAATATGTCCAAAATGGTCCATTTTGCAACAGTATGTACGCATCTAATTTGAAAGGATTTTTCTGCCATCATGAGCACTCAAAGTATGCGCCGATTTTCTGGAAAGCATTTCTACACGCTCAGTGTGCTTGATTTGTTTTCAGAATCTTGTTCATAAAATGAACAAGATTGCATTATTCAATTAAGTAATAGTCCCATTGAATATTATTGGTATCGGTAGGCAATGGTTTTACATAGTGATATGGAATTGAGAGGTCTTGATATTATTTATTATTAATTAATTATTATTTACAGCATAGCACCTTGAGACGGATTTGGCCATTACAGTACAGTACAGTACTGTGCACTGACTGTACAGTACAGTACGTGTGTACAGTACAGTACAGTATAGTACTGTACAGTATCTGACGGTATACAGTACAGTACTGTACAGTACAGTGCATGTACATGTACTGTACTGTACTGTACTGTAGCGGTACAGTGTACTGTACTGTACTGTGCGGTACTTTCTACTGTACTGTACAATAGTGTACAGTGTACAGTGTACAGTACAGTACAGTAGAACCCAACCCTAGCCTGTGACGCAAACGAACCACGGACGGTATCCCTTGGCAATCAATGTACAGTACTGTACTGTACAGTGTACAGTGTACAGTGTACAGTACTGTAGAACCCAACCCAAGCCTGTGACGAAGACGAACCACGGACGGTATCCCTTGGCAATCAATGTACTGTACAGTACTGTACTGTACTGTACTGTAGCTGTACAGTGTACTGTACTGTACTGTGCGGTACTTTCTACTGTACTGTACTGTACAATAGTGTACAGTGTACAGTGTACAGTACAGTACAGTAGAACCCAACCCAAGCCTGTGACGCAAACGAACCACGGACGGTATCCCTTGGCAATCAATGTACTGTACTGTACAGTGTACAGTGTACAGTGTACAGTACTGTAGAACCCAACCCAAGCCTGTGACGCAAACGAACCACGGACGGTATCCCTTGGCAATCAATGTACAGTACAGTACTGTACTGTACAGTGTACAGTGTACAGTACTGTACTGTAGAACCCAACCCAAGCCTGTGACGAAGACGAACCACGGACGGTATCCCTTGGCAATCAATGTACAGTACTGTACTGTACAGTGTACAGTGTACAGTGTACAGTAGAACCCCAGCCC
>NW_002060960.1:717577-777119 GCF_000150275.1 Trichoplax adhaerens
AGGACGCATCCATGCCAAGGATGTTTTTGCAGCGGTCATTTTCAATGTTTACAGTACTGCAAATACATCGTATACAATTCGTATGCCTGATGGGGCTATTCCTGCATCCACAAGTTTAATCCTTCGAGACAACTACTTCAGTAAGATGAATCACTTGTACAGTTCAATTTTCACCTTGTTGATTGATTTGCATTGTCTTCCATCTTTCCATAATTTGTCAATGGTCAATCAATCGCATTCATCGTGATGCATTTCATCATCCAATATCAAAATTCAATGTTGAAATTTCCATTGCTCAATTACCTATCTACTCAGTTTAATCAATAATTTAGTCTTGAATGAATCGATAGAAAAAGTTCATTCAATAGTACGGTGATGCGACTGTAGTGAGCGACAAGCGTTTGGACTTGAGTAGACAAGTGCAATTCTTGTTCAAGCAACGATTTAATAAACTGTCAATTTTATTCAACTCAAGAACTGCATGATAAATTGTTAGCTATCCCAGTTTTTATCACCAAGTACTTGCTACCATGATCATACAAAAAGGTTTTCAATTTGAAAAGAATCAATCTAACGTTCAAATGGGCTAAACTTCAAATTTTTTTTGTACTTAGTTTCATTTTGCCGGCGCAACTTAACTGAGAAATATCCATCGATTGCCTGTCCAGTCAATGGTTATTTAAGTTCTGGATTTGCTTTGTTACAGAATGCTATCGACCGTGCTATTACACAAGTAAGTCAAGCATTACACAACATATTCGTACGATATTGTGCATGACTACATCGATTACACTTCACGGAAACAGCAGAAAAATTGGACTTGAGTTAGTTTAGCCATGCCCAATGGATCACTTGTACTATGCGCTGATAGACTCTTCAGATACGACATCGCATTTGAATTCATTTTGCTATCGTCACTCTAATAACTAAATGTATACCCATAGGAAGCCTTACGAATTAGGAACTTTCTGCTTAACTGCCTATGTTCCCATTTTTCTTTTTGCTACTATTTGATTTTGTCTTCATTTCACTTCCTTCGACAGTTTCCACCTTTATTTTCACGCTTAATCTAATTGATAAACAACATTGAAAGTGAACTGGTGTAATATAAATCATAGATAATGAGAGCATTGTTTATATAGCAAGTTCATGCTTGAGTTTTATGGTAGTCTGGTAGGTAAAACAAGGACTGTCAACGTTTTGTAGTGATGATGGCGTTACTTTTTACCTTGCAATGCAACAACAAGTGCAGTGGATGTAAAAAATGATTGCATTACTTAATTTCATAAAATGTTTGTTCTTTCATTCTATAGATAGCTGCTGGTATCCCAGATTCATTCCCAGAATCAAAATTTCAATTTCAGTTAATGCCAAAAGGCAGTTTTACGTCTGGAATTGGGTATCTACAAATTTTTATATCCATCTATTATGTTATGGCATATTCTCCATTTGTCAACTTTTTACTAGTTGGGCTAGTAACAGAGAAAGAGAAGAAGATTAAAGAGGGAATGAAAATGATGGGATTACGTACTACTGCCTTTTGGCTTTCCTGGTTTATAACTTATGCCTTAACTATATTGGTTACTACCATTGTTGTCACCATTATTTCTTCAGTTGCCAATCTTTATAAACTTGCCAATCCATTCATTATTTTTCTCCTCATATTCTTATATGGTTTATCAATTATCACTTTCTCCTTTATGCTTACACCATTATTCAACAAAGCTACAGTTGCAGGAGGTATTGGCTCTCTAGCAACTATAGCATTTACAGCCTTGTACTTTCCGATTACGTTATTGCCAACTACTCCAGTAGCAAAATGGCTTCTTTCATTGCTATCGCCTGTTGCTTTAGCATTAAGTCTAAGTCAGGTCAGTGATTTCTACTCAATCTCGCGTAGTATGATACGCATCAAAGAATAGAATAGCCCTGTATAGTATCTCGCTAAAGGTCAAGTATGCATAAACTAACAAAATTGTTTATCACCGACATGATTATTTGTTAGGCAATCGCATTAGAAACTACAGTGGGTGTCCAATTTAACAATTTATGGGTTGGAGAATTTCCTATCGGTGGTGGTCTTCTGATGCTGGGCATAGATATTTTTCTGTATTTACTCTTAGCAATTTACTTCGATATGATCGTGCCTAAAGAATATGGTCAAACGTATCATCCACTATTTTGCTTTTCTCCATCATTTTGGAGCGGAAACACAACTACTCCTGGAGTAGCTGTTACTGAGTCATCAAACATTAGTAAAAATGCTGATGTTGAAGATATATCTGCCGATTATCGTGGCAAAGAAGCAATAAGGTAGTTTCGTAAATTAGATTTTTTTCTACATGCTGATATAACAAATTATCGTTGTAACATGTAGACACAAATCTTTAACTTTATCAGGATTACTGGAATTACGAAAACATTCATCGATTCTTCCTCGAAAAATAAGAAAGCTTTTAATGCCGTTGATAGTATGTTAAACTTAGAATACTAATAGATCATGAAATCGATTATTGCAAAATTAGTATTTAGAATGGGGACGAATACTGTACAACTGAATGACTCAATGTTTGAAAATTATAGATTTCCATCTGGATGTTTATGAGGGACAAATAACAGCTTTACTAGGACATAATGGTGCTGGAAAAACTACCCTTATTGCTGCTTTAACTGGCTTACTGCCAACAACCAGTGGAACAGCGCATATATATGACTATGATATAAACAAGCCTGAAGAAATGATGAAAATAAGAGAGATTACTGGTAACTGATACATTGATTACGTCATAATTGAGTCGATATGAAGTTCTCATAAATGACATAATAACCTAATCATTATAACAATTATCTCTTATAAGTCTTACTAACCGCTATCAAAGAGCTAATCCATCAAAATAAATAAATACGTCTACTTTTATTCACGCCACTTATAAAGGTGTTTGCCCACAACAAGATATTCTATTCGATACCTTATCGGTTAGAGAGCATCTGGTTGTTTTTGCCACAATAAAAGGAATACCAAATGATCAAATTGATGAGGCTGTGAACAAAACGTTAGATGATATTTTGTTAACAGAAAAAGCATCTACTAGAGCTACTGATCTTAGTGGAGGTCAAAAACGAAAACTCTGCGTCGGTATAGCCTTAATTGGCGATCCAAAGGTAACACAGTGGCAACTTTATGCTGTCCCATTAATTACGTATATCTGCTAGCGAAGGGTTTACATACTGACTTCGATTACGAATGATTGATAAACTACTTTGTAACAGGTTGTATATCTAGACGAACCAACTAGTGGTATGGATCCATTGTCGCGTCGTCAGATTTGGGCACTTTTGCAAAGCCGCCGTGAAGGTAGAGTTACTTTGTTAACTACGCACTTCATGGATGAAGCTGATATCTTGGCTGGTACGTATTTCGTGTCTAATAACCTATGCATGTAATTATCTAAAATTTAGTTATCTAGCATTTGAAGCTATGCCGATAACTTTTGTAATTCTTAGTGTTGTTATGATTAAGGAATTTATTTTCATCTTCTTCACTAGATCGAAAAGCCGTAGTATCAAAGGGCAAATTGCGATGTGCTGGATCATCCCTATTTCTTAAAAATCGTTTCGGAATCGGTTATCATTTAGGAATGGTCGGTAATCAAGATAGTAATATTGATAAGATATCACGGGTAGTCCATGATCATATACCAAAGGCTACCTTACAAAGATCGCACGCCGGAGAAATATCATATCTACTGCCATTATCTGATGTTCGTAACTTCCCTGGTAAGGATTTCTAGAGTCATACATAAATTGGAAATGATGTAAATTAACATAAATGTTAAAGTTAATAGATATCAATATAAATCAATGTTATTCTTATAGATCTCTTTGCTCACTTGGAAAGTCCTGCTAATGAAGGCTCATCCGTTACATGCGCACAAGATTGCGGTGTGTCAAGTTATGGAATTTCAATGACTACGCTAGAAGAAGTCTTTTTAAAATTAAAGGATGATGCTACAGCTGATGACTTGACATCCGTAAATAAATCGCCAATGACTGGAGCTTCTAATGATGAAGAGGGCACCACACATGAGAGCACATTCGATTTCAGAAATATTAATCGCTTATCAGGCAGAGATCTCATTCGACAACAGTTCAAATCGTTGCTAAAGATTCGATTTTTAATTAACCGCCGAGATCCTTTAGCGGTGTTCTTCCGGCTAATGTTGCCTCCTGTGTTTATAATCCTTGGTCTAGTCTTTGCCAATAATATTACTAGCATCACTAATACTCAACGTGATCCTCCGACTATAAACTTAGCGCCGAATCTCTACGTAAATGGAACCCTTCCTCCTTCTCGACTTCTGAATTCTAAATTGTTGATAAGAAATTCCACATTTGGCCAAATCAATTTATTCTTAAGCAATATGCAAGCCTCTGGGCTTTACTATCAAATGAGTAATTTATCAGCTGATTACCTGTTGGATAATTACCCGCATACTTTAGGTTATGATGTACTAACATTACAAAACACTACTGCTGTAAGTTCTCTGTCCATTGCAGTACTTGCATATTGTTTATTACAGTTATGAAAGGGCTTTAAATGAATTTTAATTAATACTGTTTTAGCAGTGTGCTTTCACCGTACTTTTAGAGTCCGTTGATGGTATCCGATTTTTTTTTAAATTAGGGAATATCTTCTGATATTGGTGTAATGTATAACGATACAGCTTTACATAGCATACCTATTGCAATAAATATTATCAATCAGATGAGATACAATATTGAAATGATGAAAAGCAAAGGCACTGCTGCCGGAAGTGCAGCTATTCATGTTGCCAGCAAACCGTTCCCCAAGCTACAATCAAGCGGACAATATAATGCTGGGGCTTTTAGTGCTCCATTATTTATCGGTCTAGCATTGAATATCATTCCAGCAGGATTTGCAATCGAAATTGTTCGAGATAGAAAGGTAAAATTTAAGATATTAGATACCAAAGCTATCGAATGGCATAGGTAGCTGCGCGATTCTCTTAAAACTTCTTGATTTTATAGGTGGATTTATAATCTTATTATCATCGTAGCTGAAATAATTTCTTTTTTCCTCTATTATAGAATAATGTACGCCAATTACTTAGAGCATCTGGTGTGACAAGCGGAATGTACTGGTTCTCTACTCTAGCATGTGATTTTCTCTCGTATTGTGTACCTGTTATTCTTATGCTGATTATGATACCGATCTTAAGAGTTGCCTCATTTACCGTTCCGGCCGCTATGGGAGCCTTATTTTTAACTACTATATCCTACATGTCGTCGAATATCTTGTTTTCGTACGCATCGTCATTCCTATTTTCTTCAGTTGATACTTGCCAATCGGTGCTACCGCCACTCTTTAACCTTGTAAGTTTAACTGTTATCTCACTGTTGGGTATTGAATATAGGTACTGTATCAGTTACATTTTTTATATTAAGCTTATTAACCTACTTTACTAGGCCCTTTTATTGCCAACTATTGGCGTTTCTATGCTAGACATGTTCGGACAAACCCAAATTGCGTTAATAATTCATTTTGTTATGGTTGTGATAAATCCTGTTTATCCAATTGGTGGAGCGGTATATTACATTGGTCAGGTATACATGCTTCAATTTATCACCTTTTTCCATAATGTTTTAATAATCTTCAAGTTGGTTTCTGTCTTAGTAATGATAAACGAATATTGTAAACAATAGGTATAGCCGCCATTTTTTTGAACAGTACCTTAAAATGATATTCTTGAAACGTTGCAGGTTTATGCTAGACAAATTTTCATATCTGATGGAAAACCGATCTCGGCTAATGCGTACTTCAGTCCCTCAAGTCCTATTCCTTATTGCATCCTCTTGGTAAGTAAATTTTATAAATATTCAACGTTGTAAGCTAAAGATTGCTAATGCTTTAATTGAAGTGGTGTATCTCTCGTCTTCAAAAAATTCTCGCCAAATTCTAACGTTAAAGTTACGAAAATTTTTGATAGATCTAGATTTTATACTTAAAATCGGTTGTAGAGATTATGTATTACTAATGTCCGTGGTAATTTCATGAGAAAAAACATCACTGTATTGAACTTAGTATACTATTAAAGAATAACTGTTGCATAAGCACATAGACACTTTCGATTTGCATAACAAGTGCAGCATATTTTAAGTCGGTTGGTCGTAGCTGTACAAATTTTATCACCTGTTTACTTAGTAAATCGCTATCATTACACATTATCCAACTTTAACCGTGTTGTGCAAGGCAATCAAATGTAAGAGCCTAAGTGTTCATTGTAGAATATAACCTTAGAGCTTATTACGTACTATGATTTCTGAAATATATCATGTCATTGTTATCGATATATTATATGGTTTGGCCTATGGTTTTGATCGATTTTAGTTTTTGTTCATGTTTTTAATCCTAAGCGTAGATCCGTGTTGTATTCTGTTTTATGACTTAATCACTCTTTAAATGATTAAAACCATATCCTCGTAATTAAGGAACGGCCAAGCGTAACTAACTTTAAATGCCGATTATTGCTATTTTCAGCCAATTATACATACGATGTTGCTAGCGTATCTATTACGCTATCTAGACTACAAGAACACCGGATCCACTGATTCTCCAGGATTCTGCTAGTAATATTTACTATTATTTGTAAATAGAATTAATCTACAATAAATCATACTAATATCAATCATGTTGTATTTAATTCTCTAAAGCTCAAAAAATACGACCCAACCAAGTTCTGAAGTAACAGATGCCACAGAATTGATTAGTAATGCAGCGTCGATGTCAGCTGATGATGATGTTCGAGATGAATATCAACGATTGAAATCCTCATCGAGTGGCAACGATGTGCTATCGGTACGGCATCTACGCAAAGAATTTATTAAGCGCCCTGATGTTAATGACAAGCGAACGGGATGCTGTAATGTAGAAAAAAAGAAAATGGTACGGAATAGCAACATTTAAAGAGCTAGTTTATGATCTGAAACCATTATTACGCTACGTAGAGATATATTTTTTAATAGCAAAAGCGTAAAACTAGTTTATACGTAAGTTAAAAATTTTTTGATTTAATGTAAGGCTATATCTAATTTTATTTTGCGAAGCAGATTAGAATTTCGACGGTAGCTTATTTTAGGTAGCACCGTTATATAGTTAGAGTAGCTGACGCTTTACATCTGTGTGCGTGTGTATTTCATTAGCTAACTCATTTTGTAGTAAAATGCTAAAAGCCTTTAATGTTCTTGGTCGTGGATAGGCTGCCGTGGAAGATTTGTACTTTGGTGTAGCCCCTGGTGAAGTTTTTGGGCTTCTTGGGCCTAATGGTGCAGGGAAAACGACTACACTGAATATTATCACTGGCGACATGTCAGCCACTAGAGGCGAGGTAAAATACAGAGCAGTTTATTTTTCATAGTTTGAGTTTTTACCATGTGTCGTTCTATTGAAGCTTAGACGTTAAATTTCAAATTATCTAGGTTTGCATTGCTGGGCAGGAGTTAGCTTCAAATATTACACATGCTCTAAGAAGTCTAGGTTTTTGTCCACAACATGATGCTTTATGGGAACGCGTAACCCTCCATGAACATTTAACTACATATGCAGCCATTAAAGGAATTCCACTAGATCAAATCGAAGGTGCTGTCAGCAGGTTACTATGCCGGACTTGTAATAATCGCATTACAATGAAGTTTACTGGCGACCAATATTAATTTGAAATTCTAATAGATTTATTTCAGGAATGGACCTTCAGGATCATAGAGATAAATTTTCCAAGAATCTTTCCGGCGGAACTAAAAGAAAGGTAAAATTGCTTGCTGTACAGAATCCGAATACTAATATATGTGTTATTTTGTAAATGATTAAATTTAAAGTTTTTATTATACCCGGGTACAATGTATTTTAGTTAAGTTTTGGAATGAGCATTATCGGTTGTCCGAAATTGTTATTAATGGATGAGCCATCGACTGGCTTGGATCCTGGTGCCAAAAGATTTTTATGGTTAGTTTCACACTTGTTTGTACGTACATATGATTGTCCAAGTTATGCCCACCACATATGCAAAATTGGTTTTGTATTGTCAGGAATGCTATCAGTGCCAGTATTACAGGAGAGACTGGAGCCGTGATCACTACACATTCAATGGAAGAAGCGGACGCTTTATGTTCGAGAGTTGGTATCATGGTTGGTGGACAATTACGGTGAGATCTTACTTCTTGATGGGTTGAAACTATTTAATCTTACAGACGGATTAGCTAGTGTAATGAAATCGTTACACATTTTTCGACTTTTAATCGTTTTTAGTTGTCTGGGATCAACACAGCATCTGAAGAATAAATACGGTGGAGGATATCATTTGGATGTGAAATTTTCATTAGATGTAGTAGGAAGCAACGGTATAAATCAATTGAACAATATCACTGACTTTGTGAAGAGGGCATTTCCCACTTCAGTACTTGGAGAGCATTTCGGCCATCGTGCTACATACAAGATACCGTCGGATGATATAAAATCATTAGCGAAATCATTCGCTTCTCTTGAACAAGGTATAATAGTTCAGGATATTGAAAGCACTTGTGTTGCAAAGCGGTAAATTAATATTGCAGTTGTGATGTAAATCGAATGATCATATGCTGAATTTACTTTTAGGCAAGTCGAAAGTTGGAATTGTAGAGTACAGTTTTAGTCAGTCAACACTGGAGCAGGTAAGTTTATCTGATGGTGTAACAATTGAAATTATGATGGTTATAATGCAATATTTTATATTCGTACATTTTATTAGGTATTTTTGGAATTTGCAAAATTGCAAGAAGATCATCATGACAAAGATGAATCGGAAGAGAGTGCTACTAGAGGAGATATGCTTGTGTAGCCGTCATATTTCATTGGAATGTTTTGCTACCAAATTTAGCAAAAAATTAATTATTTGTAAAGATACTATGGCTTTTTACCCTTGGAAAAATATGAAATATATTAAGCAATGTTGTTCTCAATACATAACTTGGTGTACTATCGGTGTTACATATGTTCGCATCCAAGTTTTCATTTTTTACGTTATGTGCTCATTTTTAAGTTGCACAATTCTACCCTTATTAATCTTTTAATTACTTTTTGCTTGCGCTAGTATACTTATAGTTTTTTGTTTTCGAAAAATCGTTATTTAGTCAAAATTCAACGTTTTACCATTTGGACCACGCGAGTCCAACTTCAACAAAATAATATTTGGGTTCATCGTTTTTGTTAAAATTTTCAGCTGAATTAAGAGCTCTTGAAATTAAGAGTAGATTTCCTTAAGTTAAGCAGCGTTTAAGTTAATGAAAACTTATCAATTTACGTTCGATTATAGTAAATTAGCTAGTGTGGATTATGCTCTAGATTCAAGTATAAAATTATGATATTTTAGGTTAAATATTTTTAGTAAATTAAGCAGTGATTAACAAATAGTTAATGAACGGAAATAAAGTAGTTATACTTGGCCGAATTGATTAAAATTCAACTCATTGTCGTTTATTGCAACAGCCAGTGTATACCCGCTTTGCATATCTTAATCAAATTGTAACATGGTAGGGTAGAGATGAAAAAATTCTATTCATGTAAATGATATCTCTTCTGTAAGTTCTTATAAGCCTACTGTGGAACGTAAGCGTTAATTTAATCTATGCTTGAAAGATTATTATCACAATATAATTCCCGTTCTGGCACTTTGTCTGGTAGGCATACTCTTAAAGTTCGGTCAATTTTTTAACACCTTAACTTTGCAACCGGCTACATACAAGTGCGTTAATGTAAAATTTTCCTGGTATTAAGAATTTTTTGGGAGTCGGGGTAATATAATATGCGTAGTAGATCTCCTAAGTTGGCAAATATCGAATTTATGTTTTCCGGTATAATATAGGAAAGATAGCTGTTGTATATCAAACAGTTTCACTGCGATCGAAAAAGAAATTATGAAAGAATACTAATTTAGATTATAAAGAAGCCCTTTAGGAGGATACCCTATTTTGTCACTATTTATCGATGTAATGAGCAGCAATTGTATTACTTGGCGATCATCGAACCGTTACTATGGACGTAACTTTACCGTGGGTTTTACATGTATTTAGCTAAATGCAATACAATAGATTTGTTTAATACTTGTGATCGTCCATGAAAATAATGGTCGCTATATTAAAAGTTCTAACGTTTGATCACAACCAGTACAAAATGATATGATCAACCGAAAAATCGATATCATTATAATAAATATCAAATCGGGATCATGTCTGCCATTCAGTGATTGATAGTACAACAGATAGAAACAGATCCTTAATTTAAAAGTGAAAATTAATAGTCTATCTCCATATATAGATCGCTTAATAGATTAATCAAGTAAACTAGAGTATAGAAATAACGAGGATTTCTTGCATTACGTCATGATTAAATTATAATATTAACAAAATTCCTGGAGCATATGGTCTAATCTCTGACGTAATAATAATAACCTCACCCATTCTGCTAGTAATAATACTTATATTAATCACGTACCGTCACTTAATTTATGCTTAGCCAAGATTGTTATTAATATTAGCACTGCCTACCGTGATCGTATGATTTACTCATTTACTGGTCTATAAGAGATGATTTTATTCTATTTTAATTTATGAAGGGTGTTAGCTACGAATTACCAATAGTGAGTCACAACATTTAACGGATTTTTTTACGACTATAGCTGATAAGTAAATGGATGGATGGATCTCGTTAACTTAAACTAGATTGGAAATTACATCTTCGTTGGATAACCCATTTCTGCGCTTAACTCTTATATTATATCGGTACATCGTAAGTGGTAATCAATCATTGAGTTTGAATATCATTTGACCTTAAGATCATAATTTGAAAAGAAGCCAAGATGTGGCTAATTTGGAAGCAAACCAAATGCCTTACGTATAAAAACTTTCTTATCAAGAGAAGGGATAAAAAGCAATTCCTTCAAGAATTGCTATATCCAATCTATTTAATTTGTATCGTAGCAATCATACGAGCATTTATTAAACCAAGGCATTATCCAGTGATTCAACATTTTCCACAATTTTCTATGGGTAACGTTACACTACAAGTTAATGATAGTTATAGCTTGCTTTATGCTCCCAACGATAATCCCAATATTATCAAGTTAATAAATCATACCAATGCATTACTTGGTCTAAACAATCCCCCTCTTGGGTTTGCTAATGATTCCGAAATTGAACGATATTATACGACTGGTTCCAATCATCAATATGTTTATGCTGGCGTGATCTTTGATAGCTTTAGTCTTTCTAACATCTCTTATACACTGCGTATGGCTGATCACTTAGTTCCATCAACAGCTGAGCTTGTTCTTACTGGTGATAATCTAGGTAAATGTCTGGATATACCTTTTTTAAATCATGCTTCGAATTTCAGTCATTACTGATTTGCTATGGACAGTTAGGAGTAAATTTTCAGTTATGGCTAAATTTTGATAGTCTACAGCACACCTACAAGATTTGATAAACCGTCTTCATTTACTATAATCATGTGTAAGCTGAAACAGATTTCGTTGACTTTACTATCTGTAAGGCTAATGTTCCATTTACCATCTAACTATTATTTCATTCAACAAAACTAGATTTCTGTAACTAGAATTTCTTTTTATAATTTTAAAATAAGCTAGAAATACATCGATATTATTAATGTACGTACCTACCGTATGTTACTTATAATGAACATTCTATAGTAAAGGAAAATCTTTTACTAATGTTTGTAGTTTTACAAATAATTTCAATTCACACAGTCGCATGTGTAATGTGAAATGCTTATGCCTAAATAGTTTTGATCTATCTTTCCCTAATGAATGCAGGTTTACAAATAATTTCAATTTATATAGCTGCATTCGCATTGTTAAATTTTCCGGTCTAATTACTTTTATAAATTCACACTCAGTTCCGTATATTAAGGGGATTAGTTTTTATAATAACTGTAGTAATAAGAATAAAACATCGAACACTCCTTGCCGCTCCTCAAATCATAACATTTTTATAAGATTGGTTTAATACAGTAGCTACCAATCATTCATCTCTAATGACAACTAATTTTAATAATTGAACTGATATCTTTACGTAAATTTATCGCTTACTATTTTGATAAAAACTTATGTAGGCATAATACGGCAGCTAATAATCGAAAATATTTCTATTAGTAGCAAATTCTAAACCGATAATTTTCCTTGCATATACTAAAGTAGTATGACATGTTAATAAGCTAGAAATAGTATACTAGCTACGAGTACCTTTTACTACATCTATAGCAAATGGGGCTTTATATTCTTCATCATGTTAATAACTTTTTACAAATTTTCCCATTTTACTATAATGAATAATCAGAAAGTCTGCTATTCATAGCAAATGTAGTATTTGAGACTTCAAATTTAACAAATGCTATTCTCAAATATCTACGATTCGATGTACTGATAATATTTAACTTTGGATAACAGTTATATTAGTGTCATCTGCCATAAGCATTAATTATGATTAATTATATGTTGGTGCCGATACCATTTTCTAGCATCTTGTCGTTCTGAATTAAACAATACAAATCCGTCAAATGATTGCCCTGCAAATAGATATTTATCTTCGGGCTTTGCCTTACTCCAAAATGCAATCGACACATCGATCACACAGGTAAGATTTAGTAACCTATCATAGGATATAATGAATGAATACCAGATCCCTATACTCTCCAGTTAGGATTAGTTTAGCATATTATGCTATTAATTTCACTATTTTGTTAAAATTACTGATTTAAGCAAGTAACATGAAGGCATCTTTATTAGTGACCCAATTTCTAGTTATAAGTTATCATTGCAATTTATCATTACATACTTTCGTTGACTTTTAAATGATAAATAACATTATCACTTTGATAATATAAAAATCAGTATAACTACATCTAGTGCTAATTTACATAAAATTCACAAAATTGCACTAAAATTAGTGCAATTTGCAATTAGAAGTATTTTTAATCCGTAACTGTATTGCGTCCTTGTTCACCATTTTGATATAATATACTGCTGTGAAAGGTAGTTTATTTTTCTCGATTCTGAATTGAAATTAACATTATCTAGTCTTGCTAATAGATTAATTGTGGAATAAAATTAGTAACGGTTTATTGGGCCAAATAGATGTTTTAGTTAAGTTAGATCATGTTGTAGAAATATTCAACAACGAGTATTGTGAATATTGAGAGTAATCATATATCTCTCCTAAAATCGTTAGATCTACACTAATCTTGGTGAGGATCTCCCGCAATCTAAATTCTTATTCCAACTTATGCCTAAAGAACCTTTTATTGGTGGTGTTAGTTACGTTCAAACATTTGTAGCTATTTACTGTGTGATGGCATATGCGCCCTTTGTCAATTTCTTATTAGTGGGAATGGTCACAGAGAAAGAGAAGAAAATTAAGGAAGGAATGATGATGATGGGACTGCGGACTGCTGCCTTTTGGCTATCGTGGTTTATAACTTATGCTTTAACTATTTTATTATGCACTATCTTCGTCACAGCTATTGCTATGGCATCTTCCTTATATATTACTAGTAACCCCTTTCTCATCTTTATGATCATCTTCTTATATGGACTATCTATCATTACATTCTCATTTATGTTAACGCCTTTCTTCAATAAGGCAACTGTTGCTGCAGCGGTTGGTTCAATGTCTTCCATTGCTTTTGCAGGACTTTATTTCTTAGTTACACAATTACCAACGCCTCCTGTAGCTAAATGGCTAATGGCTTTACTTTCACCAGTTGCCTTGGCCCTAACTTTGAGTGAGGTAAATCTGCATTTACATTTATTCAATTTTCAACAATAGTTATGCAAATACTGTAACCTTAATTGGATAATAACATTTATCAATATAGGCAACTGTCTTAGAAACAACAATTGGTGTTCAATTTACCAACTTAAACGTTGGAAAGTTTCCAGTTGGTGGTGGTCTACTTATGTTGATCTTGGATACATTCTTATACTTGCTATTAGCCGTCTATTTCGATATGGTTCTACCAAAGGAATATGGCCAGCAATATCATCCGCTCTTTTTTCTTTTTCCCTCTTTCTGGAGGCAAAGTAAAGGTTCAGATTCCATTGATGCTGCTGTAAATACTCAAAATGGCTTAAATGAGGATATAGAAGATACGGATTTATCTACTGATTTCAATGGTAACGGTATTAGGTAAGGCTAGATTAATTCCAATTTATAACCTGATCTATTTATGTCCTTAAAGCCTTAAGCTACCGTATAATCATATCTTAAATTGTATCTTAAATTTGTTAACTATAGGATTGCAGGGATAACTAAGACTTTCATCGATAGATCATCCAAAGAACGGAAAGAGATAAAAGCCGTCAATAGTGAGTTTTGAGGAAATAAATAAAGTCTTCATAACATGACCATGGATTAGTGTTCCATAACTCACGAATTTTTTTCCATAATAGATTTTAATCTTGACATCTATGAAGGTCAAATAACAGCACTACTGGGTCATAATGGCGCAGGAAAGACAACGTTAATTGCGGCCCTTACTGGCTTGCTACCAACAACACAGGGAACTGCTTATATCTATAATTACGATATTAATAAGCCGGAAGATATGATGAAAATACGTGAAATAACAGGTACGAGTATCAATAGCAATTAAATTCTATTAGGTAAAATCCTAAAGGTCAAACTGATTTTATAGTGAATTGATTGAATCTGAAATAATTGATTTGAAGGCTGGCTAAAAATTTGTAATTACTAGTAAAATTACTTCCAGAATAAGGCCTTTAGCGTACTGTTGACGTATTGGAAGTCTAGAATTAAACTTAAAGTGATATATACTTTTTAATACCGCGACCTATTTTCTGATAGGTGTATGCCCTCAGCAGGATATTCTATTTGATACTTTGACGGTTCGAGAACATTTAAAGGTTTTTGCTACTATTAAAGGAATATCAAATGATCAAATCGATGCTGAAGTTGATAAGACATTAGATGATATTTTATTAACTGAGAAGGCTTCTACCCGAGCAACTAATTTAAGTGGAGGCCAAAAACGAAAGCTTTGTGTTGGTATCGCTATCATCGGTGATCCTAAGGTAACGTCATCGTTATTCTGAGTCCAAATTGTCATTTATGACCGTGTTTTAGGGAGCTACAGGTTATCATAGCATGTAAAGTATACTTCAGATTGTAGCCACAGCTATTGTACCTAATAAAGCCGCATACAATGCATAAAACAATATTAACTACCTTTAAAATCTACGTGTATGTATACAATATATATAGACTATATGCAATGGACCTCAGAGTAGATTGTTACATATGGTCTATTTCATAAATCAAAGCGATCATTTTAAATTATTAACAACAAATTGAGTAGAAAAGGTCAAGAAATTAACTCTGAAAGTATCCAAATTATGGCGTAAAATTGAAATAATAGTTAATGCCAGTATTAACTATTAATTAATCGTATTTTTAAGTTTTAGTAATACTACTGGTACTAACTCATTTTAACTTTACCGATACTTGAAATAAAAGGACTTAAAAATAATGAATTACCGTACAAATACTGTAATTTTAACGACAATTTATCTATCTGCTATTTATTAGTAGCAGTTACTGGTTTAGTACTATTCGAACTAGCATCATAATGTAACAATCAAAGTGATAAAATTAAATAATTAGGGAATTTATACATACTGTGAATCATTTTATAACAAAATATGAAGATCTTTACCTAAATTACTAAATCACGCTTATAAATACACGAACGATATCGAATAGTATTATAACATTTATGTAATCTAAACTGCAAAATCTTCTGAGTCTATTTACTGCAGCGGCAACTATAACGTACACAAATCATGTGCCATCGTCTTTAATCCGTCAAAAAAAGGCTTTAATTTAAAATTTAAAATTTATTTAGGTTCTTCTCATAAATTAACCAGGAAATCATTGATGAACATTTTGTATAAATATTTAAACTGTCGTATTTTAGGTCGTCTATTTGGATGAACCAACAAGTGGAATGGATCCGCTATCCAGACGGCAGATATGGTCTCTATTACAAAGTCGACGCCAAGGAAGAGTGACTTTATTAACAACCCATTTTATGGATGAAGCAGATATTCTAGCGGGTTAGTTGTTATTAAATTAACCCATAGGCTATTAAATTTATTTTTTTACAATTATTCTAAGTCGAAGCAGGTTTAAAGTTAATGTTTTAAGAGCCAATTAACGTATATGATAATAAAACGAACTGCCATGTCTAGTAATAATACTAAATAGACTTCAATCTTCATGATAATATAATAGATCGGAAAGCAATCATCTCAGCTGGTAAGCTTCGGTGCGCTGGATCTTCACTCTTTCTAAAAAATCGATTTGGGATAGGATACCATTTAGGAATGATAGCAAGCCCAGATAGTCAAATAAGCAATATTACACAGTTAGTTAAATCTTATATTCCTCACGCAAGCCTATGCAGACATAACGCGGGAGAACTTTCTTATTTACTTCCTTTATCAGACGTATTTCGATTTTCAGGTAGGTTGGATAGGATTCATTAGGCCTTTCTCTTTTTATAAGCAATTTATTAGTAGTTATTTAGCATTCGTTTTAACCTTACGATCCTACTAGATCTATTCCGCCAGTTGGAAAGTCCTGATACCAATAATGAAGTTAAAACACGAGCTCAAGCTTATGGAATCACAAGCTACGGAATATCGATGACCACGTTAGAAGAGGTTTTCTTAAAACTTAGAGAAGATAATTTAAATACTGATTTAACATCCTTAACAAACAATTCAATACAAAAAGACGACCAGCATTCAAAACTGGAAGCCAATCAATTTGATTTTCAATTAACTCGACGACTATCTACTGGAGCCCTTGCTCGTCAACAAACTTTATCCTTATTAAAGATTCGATTGCTTAATAATTGTCGCGACCCGTTATCTATATTTTTTCGCTTTTTCTTCCCACCCGTATTTATTATCCTTGGCTTAGTCTTTGCTAATAGTATCGCTAGCATAACAGAAATTCAGCGTCATCCACCAGCACTAAAATTAACACCAGAACTTTACCTTAACTCCACAAAAACCATTTCACAGCAACTCTATTCTAATTTAATATTAAAAAATTCAACTAGTGGGTCTATTAGCGACTTGTTGGCTTATGTGCATCAAATGGGAATTTATTATCGACTGAGCAATTTATCTGATCAGTACCTACTTGAAGATCGACCGCATACGATCGGCTATGATATCATACAATTTCGAAATACTTCTAAAGTAAGTAAATCCTACTAAGATAGCAGTAAATCTTCTCCTTAATATGTCGGTATTTGGATACAATATACACACGTATATTTGGTTAAAGAGCACCTTATAGGTTATAGATATAGTTTACGCAGGTGCTTAAACCGGACGTTATCAGTTATGTAACTTATTCTTATTCATTCTAGCTGCACAGCTTATTCGTTGAGTATAGTAGTAATCAGAATGGGTACTATGCATTTTATACAAGATATTCAGACATTTAAATACTGATACGGTAAAATAGCATCTCCAGCGCTCTTTGCCTATCATTTTCTTGATCCTGCTTGGAATAGTTCAAATCTTATTGCGTGGAACTTAGAATTTATAATGTATCTAAGTAACAAGACATTTTCCAATATATAATAATTACCAATTCCAATCTTATTTTATGAGTAGAGCTTGTGTATAAGTAACGGTTAATTTCACCTGTAAATAAGTAAATTAGATGTAGATGATATATATAAACTTTTTAATAACTAGTTCGAACCTTGCTTTATGTGTAAAGCTTGTATATAAATAAACATTAATTTCGTTAATAAATAAGCAAATTGAACATATCTGATCTGTATCTAAACCTTTCAATAACCAATTCGAATCTAATTTTATGCGTAGGGCTTCTCCTCTTATGTAAATATAAAGTTTAATGATACTGCTGTTCATAGCATCCCTATTGCAATGAATCTGATTCATCGTATCAGATTCAAGCAGGCTATGTATATCCATCGAGGTACGGTCGTCCATGGAGATGTCCTTTCCATCTCTAGCAAACCATTCCCTAAGCTTACTGTCAGTGGACAATTTAACCAAGGATCATTTAGCTCACCATTATTGATTGGATTAGCATTGAACGTTATACCTGCGGGATTTGGCATCGAAGTTGTACGCGATCGTAAGGTAAAAATGATTTAAGCAAAAGCAATATTTAAAGAGTTAAGTCTACACTTGCGTGTAATGATACTAATTAATTTACTTCATCTCTTCAATAGCATAATATTCGCCAGCTGTTAAGAGCATCGAGTGTGAGCAGTTTAGTCTATTGGTTATCCATGTTCGCTAGCGATTTTATATCATTTCTATGCCCCGTGATCTTAATGTTGATTATTATTCCGATCGTGAACGTACCGTCGTTAACTATTCCTGCAGCAATGGGAGCCCTCTATTTAGCAACGATAACTTACATGTTTTCTAATATCGCATTGGCTTATGCAATTTCTTTCATGTTTTCATCTGTGGAGACATGCCAATCTGTCTTGCCTATTTTCTTTAACCTAGTAAGTAGATCTAGAATTACACTTATGAATGATTTATTGATCGTTTGAACTGATTTAATATTTTCTCTGCTTCTATTAGGCATTTCTATTGCCAACTATTTGCGTTTCGATGCTAGATATGCTTACTCAGCCTGTTTACGGTTTGATTTTTCATTATATCTTTTTGATCCTTAACCCTGCATATCCTATTGGTGGAGCAGTTTATTATATTAATCAGGTAACATTTTCTACTGAGTTTTATTTTCCTCTCGGCTGCACTATTCGGGATAAATTAAGTACTGGTTAATTAATAAATCTATTTAAAATTCATGTACAAAAAGTAGAATCAGATTTTGCGCTCAATGCATATCATACCTAAAATCTTTCGAAATTTACAGATATATATGAAACAAATTTATTTGCCCCGAGATCAACCGATTCCAGCGGGCTCCTATTTTAGCTTTTCTAGCCCTGTGCTATACTGCATTTTAATGGTGAGTTATGAAATTGTTGAGGAATAATTACATCTTTCAAATCTTTGTTTAATTCCGTGCAAAAATGATATATATTTTCACCGATATCTTTGCAGCCAATCGTTCACATCATAGCCTTATCCTATCTATTATGTTATATGGATAGCAAGAATGCTAGCTCCACAGAATCCTATGGATTATGCAGGTTACAATACGCTAATTTAGAATGGTTTAATTTTATTCTGCAATGACATGTTCTGAACTAATAAATATTTAATGATAGGTGAAAATAACGCGCGAAAGCTCTGTCATTAATATTTTACCAACAAATCTGGTTGAATTTTGTAGGAAATTAATGCAGAGATATCAGCAATTACCATCATCAGCATCGTCTATCTGTGAAATTGCAAGTTTAAATAGCAATAAAGCTTCCATGTCCGAAGATGAAGATGTCAGAGAGGAATGCCATCGAATAACTACATCCAGTAGTAGTCAAGATGTTTTGAGAGTTCAAAATTTACGAAGAGAATTTATTAAATATTCTAATATGGATCAGAGACAACCAGGATTATTTCATCAAGAGTCAAGAAAAGTGGTATAACTCAAATATTAAAAATAAACTCTATACGCTGTAGAATATCGTACGCTTAAATTTAATGGCTTTATCAATAATTCAATATTAGGCTTCTGTAGAAGATCTCTGTTTTGGTGTTGCACCTGGCGAAGTTTTTGGATTGTTAGGACCAAATGGAGCTGGAAAAACGACGACATTGAATCTAATTACCGGTGATATGCCGGCTACACTAGGCAATGTTAGTTTTGCCAGACTAGATTAATGAAATCTCTTCATACTTCATAAATTAACAGTGCTTCATCATGATTCTAATTTATTGATTCTTACCATTTAGATTTCCATTGCTGGATATAACTTAAGAAATGAAACTACCTTAGCGTTAAGAAATTCCGGATTTTGTCCTCAAATGGATGGGCTATGGGAAAGGATTACACTTACAGAACATTTAACGACTTATGCTGCCATCAAGGGTGTTCCAAAAGAGTGTATTCAAGATGTTGTAAATAGGTTTGGTTCTAGCAAATTTTAAGAGTAGATTAATTACTGCTTATAAGATGATTATTTTTTAATTCTTAAGAGTAGCAAAGAACCTTACCTGCTTTGTTATGTTATATTTAAAGTAATGATACTTCAAAAACCACATATTTAATTCTATATACCGTTTTGTACGGTATTCATATTTGTCGAAAATCATTATAGATTTATTGATGGAATGAATATTCAGGAACATACTAATAAGTATTCTAAAAATCTATCTGGAGGAACAAAAAGGAAGGTAGATTTAACGTATTTAGAATTAATTTGTCTTTCTTAATTTATTTCAATCTATCGTAGAAATGATACGAGTAAAAGGAGGATAGTTACAGTTCTATTAGCACACGCCTAAATAGTAGTTTATAGCGTAATACCTATTGCAAAGATTTCCACTATTTTCAATTTCTTTTAACTGTCACGTATGAGCATGAACAAGACAGTAAGTGTTTATGCAATGCGTATCACATTATACCATTCAAATATTAGTTGCTCTTGTTACAAAATATTTATCAAAACGTGACTAGTATGCAATAGTAGATAAAACTTCACGATCATTTCATTCAAAACAAGGCAATATACTTACTTGCTATGATTTTACTTCCTTAGTTAAGCTTTGGAATGAGTGTCATTGGTTGTCCTCGACTGCTACTTATGGACGAACCCTCAACGGGTATGGACCCAGGTGGTAAAAGATTCTTATGGCAAGTATTTCCGCAACTTTCCAGTGTGTTACCGCTTTGTAATTTAACTAGTATTGTGATTGTAGACTGTTAGCCATGTTTAGTATAATGTTGTCACAAAACAGCTTTCGTGAACGTACCTAAAGTATTCTATCTACTCTTATGGTTCTCCGACTAACTCCGCAGATCCTCAGTAAGGGAAAACTAACTTATTCCTATACTATAGTAATCAAGTCAAAACGATAGGTTTAGGTTAATAAAGATCTTTATTGCTAGCTTGCTTACGCTTGTACCAGTGTACCCTACGTTAGCCTCAGTGGAACTGAGATTAAAAAGTAATGATCAGGCTTATATACAGTTTCATATGTCACACAAATAAGATCGGTACTAATCTTTCACATTAAATTATAGAATGTGCAATACAGATCCATACAGGCTTACTATAGATTCGACTAGCTCGAGTGTTACTTATCACTTGGCACAAATTAATATTATTAATTAGAACCTTATTAACTAACATAATAATCTTTACAGCTTGAGATTTTAATTGCTAACACCATATCCATGCTGTATATTACTAGGATAATTAATAACAAAAGTCAATTAACAACTAGATTGTTGCCGAGATCGGCAACCTCCATAATAATATTGTTACATATATTAGATCAAAATATTATTCATTTCGGAGCGAGCTCCGTCACAAATGTACGGTAGATATTTATCCTAAGAGATAATTGGTAGCTATAACTATAGTCTGTAGTGGTATAGATTCTATGCTAGAGTACAGATGACTATATACAGTAAGCTGTTGAGTAACTAATAAGGCTATAGGTAAAAATAGAACTGTAAATCATATATTAGGATATGGTTAATTCATTTTACTTTTGGTTGGTGTGAATAATGTCTGCGTAAGTACTGTAGTCGTATCCATATTGGATTAATGATGGTCCGCAGTAGAATAGTCTTACTAAGAATAATTTAACTATGTGTAAAATAAAGTAAAAGGTTGCCATGCGGATTGTAGCTGCGAATGCTACGGAAAGTATAAAAGCATGCAACCTTAGATTATTCTGTTAGTTCGTTGTAGAAGTCTTTAGTAGTAGTATTCGGCTAGAGTAGAGCTGTGTGTAGTTAATCTTTGTATAAGATTCAATAAAGCCCTTATTTTTCTAAAATTTAGAATTTCGTGGTTGATATATACCACACACTTTTGCGTAAAATAAGTATAACACATCACCTATACTATTAATAATTAGGAATGCTATTAAAGCAAGTATTTCAAGTGATACTGGAGCCGTTATTACTACACATTCTATGGAGGAAGCCGATGCTTTATGCTCGCGCGTGGCTATCATGGTGCGGGGCCAATTACGGTGTGGAAAATATCATAATAACGATATCTAAATCTATATCTATGTTTATAAATGTTTATAATAATAGCTATAAGGAAAATAGTTTTAATTATGTCTGTATCTATATCTATCCAAATATTTAAAACAACTATATGGAAAATATCTAATTTAATAGCTAGAGATTCCTATACCTTGTACTACAGCATATGAGACACTCACCTATTTCAATATCAGTATTTCTAATATTTATATCTTAAATCCATAAGTATTAGTATTCCCCTCTGAATACTTATACTTACGCTAATTTCATCTAAATATGTCTAAATTGAACAGTTAAAATTTCCTATACCTTTAGCTGCAGTATTTAAGATATTCATATATCTTTATATTGGCATTTTTAAATCCAAGAATTAAATTTGTATTATGCTCTGAATATGTTTAATTGTAGTTGCCTTGGTTCTACGCAACATTTGAAAAACAAGCATGGTGGTGGATATCACTTGGAAATTAAATACGCATCGAATGAAACAAATGCACATCAAGAAAGAGATTCATTCAATAGAGTCAATAATTTCGTTAAAACAGTCTTTCCAAATGCAGCCATCACGGAACATTTTTCTCACCGAATTGTCTATAAGATTCCATCATCTAACGTGACTTCGTTGGCAAATTCCTTTTCTTCATTAGAAGCAGGTCTTTAATGTTATTATATAAAATTTTATCAACCATTTGTAGTATAACGCTTACTCAATCATCCGTAATGGCTAATTAATCATGTATCCTGATCATTTATAGATTTATAGCCTAGTATCACCTTAGATTAATTTCTCTGATAAAGACTTTGATTATTTACAGCTTTTATTGATCTTATATCTATTACTTGGTATTTTATGTAGATAAAACCAAAGTTGGGATAGTTGAATATTCCTTCAGCCAGTCTAGTCTAGAACAGGTTAGCATGACAACTGATTAATTTTAAAAAACTAAAACTAAACTATGTATAATATTCTTGACCGTAATATAATGCAATGATTTTGATTACAATTCTGAATGAATGCAGGTCTTTTTGGAATTTGCTAAGAAGCAAGAAGATAAAGATGAAGTATCAAGATCTCGTACAGGAACCAGTAATGATATTATAGTTTAAAAAATTGCTCAATTTCATATGAAAGGATAACAAAAGCCCTTGCCTTTTGACAGCATATTATCATATGTAAAAAGCATTTATTTTAGTTAACACAGAGAAAAAAGCCTTATAGATTAGTTATTATTTTATTTACGTTTCTGTGTAATTGTACATTCACTGTCCTGATTGCATAGATTTCATAATTTGAGTATTTCGATACTCATATCTGAAATAAAATGGCTATCGAGCATTTTATTTTTATGCGATGTAATTTAGCAGCATGAAATGGTAATATAGTAGACTAATGGTGAATTTTACAAAATATAAGGTAAACATGTTGCTAAACTACCGGTGTATCTTGAATTATAGCTGAGGTTTATTCCTTTAACATTAATATGAAATCATCGATTTTTTAAGATAATGTGAAAGATGAGCATTATCTAGATTTTACTGAATCTATTATTGCTTTCATTATGTATTATTTCTCATCGTGTAGCGAATTACTCATTAATTTTACTTATGCATTTCAATATAAATACCAAATTTATGAATTTTTTAGGATGATACGGAAGATAAATATCGATTATCATCTATGAAATTTGAGTCATATATTCATTTTATGTTGTCTTTTCTGATGTGATATCTTTTATACTTTATCTAGTTTACTAGTTATTAATGTTTCGTATTTACTTCTCAATAAACGTATCGACATAAAACAGTAAACTTTTTAAATTAAGCCATGGGAAATATGTTAACAGTATTAAATATGAACCAATACTTGGTGCTGTATGTACATCATATCAGATTCTAATTCATAGATGGCATAATTTCTTAACTTGGACCACCAGTTATTTCAACGTAACTTAGATTATATATACTTAAATAAGGTAGTAAATAGACTGCATATGACCTTAATTAAATAAGTGAAACAAATACATATCTGATCTAATTTTCTACTGTTTGTTAAAATGAAATACAATAGCACCATTTGTAATTGCTAAAATATATTTGATGAATTTTCTCTTTTACCCAGTCCTATATATCCTGACCACGTTGGATTCCTGTAGAAATATATTACAGATAACTAGAATATAAGAAAATAATACATGCTTCACATTGCAGCTACACTTTTTTGCTATAATTTTTCCGATAGCAGATACAGCCACTAATAATCAGAATTTATTAATATACCACCTAAAGTATGTAAAAAGAGCACATCTATCCACAAGCCCAATTAAATAATCTTTGGTCATCGATATTTATGCAATATCAGATAACTTGAAATATGCTTGATTTCACACATGTTAAAAAATTACAGAAATCTATGTCATTTAGCGTAATCTAAGTACAGGCGTAAAGAACTGAAAACTATAATGTATGTTCTATTCAGATACTAGTAATTAATCAGATAGAGATTATGAGCTCATTTACTTGCTCTTGTTTCTGATCAGTAATCATGATATTGATTTACTTAGATACGATTCCTACTTAGGTATCCAGAATTTATAATAATTTATCTAGTTTTATAACATGTTCTATATTATTTGTTCGCGTATTGAGAGAGACTCCATAATGCATATGATGCTCATTTAAATCTCCTGTCTGCTAGATCAATATTTGTTTTCAATTTTGCATAAGATTAAAGATATGTTGGCAATGGGCACGGTAAGCTACTTATTGAAGGCTATTACAATTGTTAACTGTGTAAATTAAATTAATTTCCGGTTACTATTTGAATCACCAAAAAATAAAAATACTTTTACCATGAAGTAAGTGAATAAAATTTGTCGAATCATTAGTAGTTTAATCTCTGATTGATTTTATCATATTTTTGAAAATTTAGCTAGAATATATATCGGTACTGCACTACGATTGATTTTAATGTCGTCAATAAGGAAACTAATGAGCTGTCTGTCTTAATAATCCTAAATCAGCAATATATAGTTAGGAAACAAATTAAACTGTTCGACTTAGTACTTATAAATTCTGCAAATTAATTTTTAAAGCCCATCTGTAAATACTTTACTGGTACGTTTTTTATAATAAATATGCTATCTATTTACAAAGAATTTAAATAAAAAAATATCGCAAACCGTAAAACTTGCTACTTTATAGGAAGTTGTTTATTCGAATTCCTAACTATTAATTAGTTTTAGGACAACATTTAGTAGATTGTATCTGATATCGATAGTTTATTGCACGAGATTTCCTATAATTTCAGTATTCTAAGCTAACATTAATTGATATTTCATTACTTACCGCTTAAGATCACGTCAATTTTAGTTCTAATAAAAGATCCATTACCATCCTCATTCCTAAAAAAGTCAGTAGTTACTTTAATAAAATCTCTCAAACTATGAAATGACGTAATATTATACGTGTATCCGGTATTTGTTTGTAAATTACATCAAGAAAATCAAAATAAATAATAACAACAATGAAATAAAAGCATAAATAGCTTAAATAGCTTATATACCAAGTAATCCTTAATACGATATAAAAATTTATCATTTATTCATAGCTCTCTGAGATCGTTCAGAATATAACTAGGCCTAATTATGAGCGCAATCTGATACAGCGAAAAATTGGAGGTTTATCCAGACATCAATAGAAACAATTGCTAAGTTTTTGATATTAAGTTTTACGTACGTTTTCATTTAATTTTCCTTCATTACTTTTGGGAGATAATAGTTTGTTACTAAGTGGTATAACTTTACTTTCATTAAGTTATTAATTGAAAAGATGGAAAGTAATATGTTCAGCTAATGGAAAGTAGCATATAATATTTTAATTTTCAAGCAAGAACTATTCCAGTAATTTTACGTCGGGATTGATATTAGTTTCAAATAAATATCTTTTACCTGCAACGAAGTTTGTTATTCTATTGCATGGAAAAAATGATCCAATTTCAATTACTACTTCTTTTAGACTTACAGTGCATACTTTTACGGCAGTAATACATGTGATAAGTATAAAAGTTTCATAATTGAACTGATCATATCAACTTTTTTGGAATAAAGCAGAGAATAATTTCCTTATTTGCAACCCAAAGCATCGAAAATATAGCAAGACGAATGTCACGGTACGAACTACCGTGAAGAAATAGCTATCTAAATTTGGTTAATATAGTATAGTGATATTATATTACAACTAGTTACTTACAATAGGAATTACTCTAATTATAAATGTGTTACAGTAAATTTATTGCTGTGCTGTAATGTGTGCTGAAATGATTCTGTGAATGGACATATTGTAGTCCGACTGTGAAAAACTAGTTAGTAGATGTTCTCACCCAAGTATTATTATAAGATGACTTGTGAATGTTAGCAGCTGTAGAAGGGTATATAAACCCGTCAGATAGTTGAATAAAGCAGTTCTCAATTGTATAGTTGTTTTAACGTAGAATCAAAGGCGTCTAAATTCTTGTAAGTAGGGATACTGAATCCCGGAGACTATAGTAATTTAGAGATTTGTTTTTACGTTATACTTGCCACGAAATTGGTTTGTGACAACGAATAAGACCGATCATCATAAATAAGGGCTATAAAATGGTCTTCCATCTTGACAGGTAATATTAAATATACTATACTTTAAAAATCAATATTCCAGAAAACGTAATTCCTAATTGGAAAGCTAACAATTTCTTAACATCAATGACGTGTAGAAGTCAATGCTAGAAAATTTCACGCAATAATATTAATCATAAATGAATGTAGAGTGAATGTAATCGAAATCAAAATAATAACGTTTAGGGTTGGATGGTCATTCCATTACGAAGGTTTCATATAATTGACAGTTTCTAGTAATTATCGTTTGCACCAAAAGCTATAAAAAAAGATTACTAATATATGAAAAATCTGATATGAAATTTCCTGTAAAATGGCATAGATTTTAAAAAGAGCAGTACGATGCAAAATTTATTTTGATAACCGCGAAAGTTATGGCCGTATTTATAACCATACTTCATCAATTTTTAATTTTCGTATAATATTAGTATGAAAGACTTCCATCTAGTGATAAAATTGATTAATTAAAATAGTGAATTTAGATATTCAGAGTTTCGTTTTTAAAATTACTTACATAATATTTGGACTGATAAAATCACTTTATGATTTATTGATAATATCAATCTACTCTATCCATCACATATGGCATTCATTAATAAGAGTCCCTAATATTCATTACAAATTGATTTCCATTTTCAAGAGTTGTAGCTTTCCCATTGCGGTCTATTAAGAGAAGCGCTATGCTACCTCCAAGATTGTAAATGGCATAAACTTACTATAAAACCACGAAAAGACATTAATGTTGTAGATTATAATCCTAAAATATTTGAAGGCTTCCATAGCAAATCATCCATTATGATAGAATAGATGCAGTTTAAATATTAAATCTAGATTGATACGTTGACGTGACTATACAGTTTGCGGTTATGGTACTGTAAACCAATATCTAAATTATTGAATGCGCTAATGTTTCTTATATGATACTGAAAATTTATAATATGCGTACATTTCTGTGATTATTCATCGATGAGTCAATTCTCAGGTTAAATAGATGACTTTTAAAGATAATTATACCTGCAATAAGACATATATTTAGAGATTGTCATAATATCACGGTAATCTCTAATGGCAATTTATAGTGACTTGTACAGGAAAGAATAAGCTCGAAAGTTTATAACTTCCGCTCAAATTTATAAGTGTTAAATACAGTAAATGATAGGCAAGATTTACAGCCGTTTCCACTCCTTCAAAGAAAGCGAGCAGAAGAGTTAAAGATTTTAGGCTCTATAACTGAAACTATGATCAGACTACAAATTAGCGCAATATGGCAATTAACTAATACTATTGCTTTTACTATTTAGCTCTTAAATTTTTACCATAATCTCTACTAACCATCTAAAATTTTATTTTCCATAACCATCTACTATTGTTATCAAGTGCATCTCCATTCAAATTAAAAGGCAATCTACCAGTAGAAACAAGCGCAATCAATTAAAATAATTCTAATATAACGCGTTTTAGTCACTTTCATATGCAATAACAATAAAAAAAATTGTTTGGCAATTTAGTACTAAAAATTAGAGAAATTGCTGTCATAATACTCTTAGCAAAAGGTATTATTTAAGCCCTTGCACAAAAGGAAAGATGTTGAATAGACGTAATGGATGACTGTTTGGATTGATATTGTAGAATAGTCAAAAGGGATAATTAGGATCGAATTTCTAAGATATTAAAAACAATATTGAAATAAGATAAGATAAGATTGTTATGTAATCGTAGCAGTTATAAGTTGCACAAAGCAGTACTTGATATGGATAATGCTAGATACATAGATTAGTATTGAATTTACGTAACTAATCCATTTTGCTAAAATGCTTAATAGCAACTCAAATAATTTATAGTTCTAACTACAGCAATCGCGTTGAATGAGGTTTAGGTTCAGTGACTAATTATCTATATTTACCAGATTACTTCCAAAATATATAGTGAAAGTTTTAATCTATGTAGAGTTAAAATGATAACAAATAAATTTTTTTTACACTCATCTTTTATTTTTAGCCTACTACTGACACGAGTGTATAGCAAATAATGAAAATACACTAGCTAAAGTAAAGCAATACCTTAGATATCATAATGATGATCAAAAGTCTACGTCGGACAAATTAAGCTTCAGTAAATTGTAGATTTGATGCTGTATTGTTATAATTACATCTTTCATGGCAAGGATTCCGCAGCACCTTCGCGTACAGATAGGAATCAAATATTAAAATTTTACGTTTATCTATTTATCCTATTTAGTATCTACCAATACCAATATTGAAGTTAGAATACAAATTTGTTAAGCTCTATATATGGAAATAATTTAAGCTCATAGACGCTTCGCTAAGTATCAAATAAATAGAATTAATTATTAAAAAACGTCTAAGTCTTGATTTAGCCATAGGCATGATGATATTATGACTTTAAGATTGATGCACATTTCGATATTATCAATATGTTAGACAAGTATAATAAATCCAAAACAGGAAGGCAACAATAAATGCGTTTAAGTTATTTCAAGGTAATACGCTTTCAATATATCAAAATAAATTAAGGACTTATCCGCAGAAGCTGGTACATAATTACTGCTAAGAGAAATTACAGTGAGGTATAGAAAGAAAACCTGCTTCTCTTCTCTTACTAGCAGAGACTATTAGCCTAATATAAAAAAAATCGGATAAACAGGAAATAATATGCAAAGCTTTTTAAGACAAACTACGTTACCAAAATTGCAATCAACTAAAGTGATGTACTACCTATCAATATGAAAAGGTATTAGTATTTACTGTAATCAGAGTGCAGCTGCTTTTGGCTTTATTTTAAGTTGCTATTCTTCAAGGCAAATATTAATAACTTTCAATTTAGCTTCATTACGGTCTATTCAAATTTTTAATGTGGGTTAGAATATGTGTACGTCATTGCATAGGCACACGTAAAAGTGACTATTAAAGTTCCGAACTTATTGATATTTTCTAACGTATGCTTTTTCAAGTAAATATAAAAACAGCAATGCAGACGACACCGTAGTCACAAACATAATGAATAGTATAAAGAAGCAGTCGCTAAGATAAACATAAATATATCTAAAAACTTATAGCTAACTCAATGAAAGTTTAATCCGTGCAATCATATGTAAGATGTTCGAATAAGATATTAAGTTTATATCGATGAATATAATTAAGCTAAGAGTTTTACATTAACTTCCAAAGCTCTTTTAAGCTATTTTATGTTTAAACAGAAATATATTGCAAACAGCTTTCAGTTTAATCCATAAAACTCTTTAATAATTATTCGTATCAAAGAATGGTATATATTATTACAATGATAAGCCTTGCTATGAATATAACAATTACGCTCATATTCTCTAAATAGTATCTAATTAAGTAAGGATAAGATTTTAGCCTAGATCTAATCGAATCTATGAGGTAATATTATGGTTAAAAATAAAAATTTTATGATTTTGAATGATAGAATCTATTTAGCAAATTAAGATTTTTACTGCAATTTTATTCACATTGAAATATGAATACGCATTTATAGCAATATACTATGTAATAGATATAGTAATGCTTGTTAAGCAGATACCTACCAAATTTTACATTTATAAAATATTATAAGATTCTAATCTATTTATGATCGTAAACATGACGTGACGTTCTGGCTTAAAATATGAGCATAGCGGTTGTCGCAATATCTAATTAAGCTAAAGTATGACTAGTTTATTCATAGCTGAGTTCTTAGAAATATTTAAAGTTGCTTTCAGAACAAAATATGAATGGTATTATTATACTGTAGCATTAACTTGAATTTTAAATCTGATATACATGTAGCAGGAGGAAAGCTTCGCTGAATTATAAAAAACTATGCTTATCGGGAAGCTGAATTAATGTATTTAAATGATTTTCCCCCAAAATAGTGCAAATTTTAATCAAGGTCATTTGCAGCACCGATCTAATGTTTTCCTTGCACACCTGTACTTCTAACTAAACATTTTACCTCAATATCTATACCTTATCTATAGATTTATAAAATACGTCGGCTTATATTGCATGAATAATCGATGCAATCAAAGGGGATATTATATGATATAAATACAATTACATCCATAATGAAGCCGCAGCTTTAATATATATATTTGTAGAGTACTTGTAAATAGCTTTATTTCATTTAGTTTAGCAGATGAGTTAACGATATTAAATGAAATTGAATGCTCAGTCACAATCTTCACTTAGCCATAGTGTTTTTGCAATATTGCTAACAGTAACTATGAATGCATTACTTACTCTTTCTGTTTTTCTAACTAGCAATTATCCCAAAGATGTACATAATTAAAATATTTTTGATTCGCTTAGTATCCTTTGCAGATTTATCAAACATAAAATTTATAATAAAAAGATTTTATAAACCTCTAGACGAAGATTAAACTCTATGAATTATCATATATGTTTTAAAATCTAACCATTCGCGACGTAAAGGCTTACGGAATCAGTGACATTATATGTGCATATATTGTCTCTGTGAATATGCGTGTATAAAGCAGGTATAAACATATTTATGTTAATGTAGAAGGTCAGGGATGAATTGATTGTTAATAATAGAATATTAAGAATATCATCGTTGAGAATAATAAAATGATATGCGGGTAAAACAATGCAAGCAACAAGACACCAATAAGACATGACTTTAATAATAACTGATTAAATAAGGGCAATCGCCATTTCAATTTTATGGCTGGTGATTTTTAATCCTGATTTTCTTTGATATCTAATGCTTAATTTCTAAATCTATGCATTAGGTACTAAACACTAAATGTTGACGTTTATTAATTTATTGTGACGGATAAACATTGAAAAATAGGAATGAAATTGATATTTGATTATTGTTTTTATTACGAGCCCGATCGATAGTTGTTATGCATTAATTATAACATCGTTTAATTATAACGAAATGATAGGTCAAGGTGGTATAAAGTAAATTTTATAGGGCTATAGGGCTAGTAAGTGATATGATCAATTTTAAGGTTGATCAATCGAGTCGGATTTATTACTTACGATAGAGTGCTTTAATTATTTTATGATCGTTATCATTTCAGTCATTTTCATCAAATAGGTGGGCAGCTAGAAAAGAATATAATTTGTGCGGCTTTTATAGATGATGAATTCAAGGTCAATCCTAATTGTTTTTGCATCAAACCATTAGTATTACTTTGTCAATCAGGGAATTTAACGAAATATTTGGTAATATTGCCTAACTCTTTACAATTTATTGTAGGTATATAATAATCCATAAATTCAAGCTTAATCACAATAACTACAATGCGGTAACCTTAAATAACACCAGATGTTGTTTTTTATTGTGTTTTCTATAATTATTTATTTCGATTTCTATTTTCCAAGAAAATAGTTTTATAAATTTGTGATGATTTACTGCTATTCCAATACATTGTCTTTATTATCGCATGATTCATATTGTTGACATTGCGATTTTCTACTCCCTATAGTTCGCAAATAATACATGTTATGGCTAACCTGTGTTTTATTACAGCTTTGCAATTATCTTACCATTTGTAAAATATTTTAAACAATAGTATTAAAATTATTGACTTACATTAAGTCTTAGATTAAGTTTCCTATCAGACAGGGACTCGGACACTTTAGATCAATTGCCAACATATTGGTAATATCAAGATACAGTTTTGTAGATAGAAGTCTTTTACCTTTCAATTGCTATCTCCATATGATGAAACCAAAATCAATTTCAATATATCTTTATGGCTGTAGTCCTCAATAGAATTGGGTTAGCATTATATAGTAACTTGTACTAATAAGATTGATGAATGTTTTGATCTAAAAGGTTAGTAATCAAAAGCTTAATGGATAACAGCGATTTAATCTAAAATAGTTAGTTGAAGTTTTTAGTGATATGAGCATCCACTTAAGCTGTTACAGATTGATAGTTTTGTAAATTGATCGTATAGATTTACGATATTGCCCTAAGATTGTGTTATTCTTTCAAATTTGCATGATGTTAAATTAGGGTTAAATCAGCTTTTATCTCTTTAAAGTTTAGTGATTTTAAGAAATAAATTACAGCAACAGTTGCTGACAATCTCGTTGTTGTACCTTGATTAACCATCACAACAATTGAATCGAATTTCGTCAGTGATATCATCAACTTTATAGTGGAGAGAATTTTTGTAGTTGCACTTCTATTACTTCTCAGTGAGAAATTAATTTTCTTGTTCAATTAAACAGATTTAATTTTTTCTAATGCTAGGAAATAAATATTTATTGCTATCCAGAAAACTTCAGTCTTGACAAGTTTTGTAGAGTGTCGAATCAATCCCTGGCAGAATCCTTAAAAACCTTAAGAACATTCAAATTTCACTTGGACAGCATGAGATGCAAATATCGTAACTGATTTTAAGAAGAATCATCTATTAACTTTATATCAATTATTAATATAATTATTGAAAAAATTATTGATTTGGCTCGGAATAAACCACTTTTATACCTATCATTGGAATTTCGTGCTATAGGTTAATAACTTGCCACTCCAGTTGACAGACGATAAATAGTGTAAGAGAAGATTGGAGATAATCTAACGCTAAAGATTACATGTAAATTGAATACTTTATTGATGAAATTGC
This sequence comes from Trichoplax adhaerens, assembly GCF_000150275.1. Taxonomy (NCBI): domain Eukaryota; kingdom Metazoa; phylum Placozoa; class Uniplacotomia; order Trichoplacea; family Trichoplacidae; genus Trichoplax; species Trichoplax adhaerens. The sequence continues at coordinate 751,139 of NW_002060960.1, forward strand.
GAAATATTGTTTGGATGAGAAAAATTTACTGATTATTATCGTAAGAACTGATGAAAGCAAGCATTCAAGTAATAGAGCAATCGTTGGATCATTTTCACTACAAGAAATTAATCGCTTCTGCATTAGTCTTCTATAATATAATGACTTATTTATTATAGCTGACTATTAGTCATTTGTGTTGCGTCTATTTCATTCGGTAAAGAAAAAATAGAAGAAACTTTAACTCCATATTTAAAGATCGATATCAGTATTTTCACTGTATTTGATATTATCAGCAGAAGCCCATCTTCTCCATACACAATAACCTGCTTGGCACTTTCCAAGATACAAAGTTTATTTAGCAACCTAGGGATAAGGAAGATAATTTTTTTTTTACATTTTAGAGCTATAAGGAGATAACTTGAAAAAAATTGATTTTGTCTATTTATTTTGGCTGTTATTTTTTATCCGCCATTAGTAGATTTCTATTTTTCAAGATATTCAGCCGAGGCCATTGTACTAACAAGAATTAATTGGATTTGATACCCTTCAGAAAAGGTGTTAACTTTCTAGTAAGCAACTAAAATATACAATAAAATTAATTAGAGTCTTCAATTGTCGAATGTTAAAAGAAACGTCCTCGGTGGTCCTGTATAGATAAAAGTTTAATGCGTATAATGAATTAAGAACCATAAGATTGTACTAGGCTCTATTGCACCTTTAACCTATTTAGAATCTTACAGCCTTTTACATGTCCATTTTATCAAAATACAGTATATCAAGCTAACTTAGGCTCATTACCGTATTTCGTCAATAAACTGTATTGAAAATTCTTTACTTGAAACAAGCAGTGCAATCAGTCTTGATCATTACGAATTTGACGTATTAAAATATTTCATGATATACGACTAATCACTACTTTAAAAAGGAATTTATCCAATTAAGTGCTACTATATCAATATATTTATGAACTTTATCTCTAAGTGTAAAGGTCAGTGTCAATTATACTGGTAACCTGCTACTGCTGCTTCGAAAACCGTTATGTCGCATAATTTTACGGAGTGGAGCTTGTTTGGCCAAATTCATCAATTACTGTCATACACGGATTTATTTCTTCCCGATAGTAAGCAACTTGATATAATCATAGCGGTATTAACACCGATGATCATTATGGATATGATTGTGTGCCTTCTTGGTATACTAATTAATATATTTATCATCAAGATTGCGCTTCGTGATCAATCTAATTTAAATGCAATTCAATGCTTGCTCGTCAATCTATCTTTAAGTTATACAGTATGTATTATTTTAGTTCTGCTGCAAAAATTAACAGTGGAAATTATCATCAATGTTCAAGTGGATAATATCGATCCCAATCTAGTTCTTTACTTATGTAAAGCAGTTATGATTATACAATTAGCGATATATAATACGGCTATGATCACTTTATCCGTCATATGCATCGAGCAATTACGCCAAATATCATTAACCTTTGGTCGTAAGTTAACGCGCAGTTTTACGTTGTCCTATGTTGTACCTTCAACTTGGTTTATTGGGATTGCCATTGCGCTACCATTGATGAAATATGTTAATCCAACTGTACCTGAGGAATTATTTCTATGTGAAATTCAATACAACGTTGATCTTATAGGAAGTTTAATCTATATCATTTTCCTCGTGATCATGATATATTTATTACCTGGAACACTGGTCGTAGTTTGTTATGGTAAAATTGCTTATAAAATGAAGCAAAGTGATTGGGGACGATCAAGTGGTAAGCGATTAGCCAGGCCACGAGTTCGCTTTTCATCATCGCAGCTCCCGCAACAACAACAACATGGACCACAACAGGCACAGCCATCGCAACAATCACAGCAAATGCATCAATTACCTTTGCCTCGACGGCTGCCCAAGCTGCCTAGTCGTCGACGAAATGAATCTCTACCACAGCTACAGCAGCCTCTAACGTCACAACCATCACAACAGCTAAATCAATGTTTACAGCAGCCTTTGGAATCACTCCAACAACCATCATTGCAAAAATCGCAGCAGGATCAGCAGTCTCAGCAACCATCGCAATCTCAAACCCAACAAGAGGAACTTCAGCTACAGCCTGTTAAACTACAACGAAAGCGTATTTGTATTCGAAATAGGAATTCTCCACTTTATCAATTAACGCCACGTCAGAAGCAACGACTTGAAATTTTACGACGTCGGAAAACGAAGATTATTCGCATGTTATATATCTTAATTGCATTGTATTTGCTTTTTACTACGATATGGATCATAGTAACTTTATTATCTATTTTTATCATTCCTCGTCATGATGATAGCTATCATCACCTTTCTTATCTTGTGCCTATTTTGTTAGAATCTGGCGACTTATTCTTTCTTTCTTCCTGTATCAGTATACCATTCCTCAATATCATTTATAATGATAAATTAAGGCAAGCATTGCCGACATGTTGGCGTTCGCATCGTCACTGGTCTATTAGTAATAACGTTATAACAGTTCGACCTGATCATTTAAAATAATAAAAGTAAATTGTTTATAGTAGGCACGATCCAATTATGAGCTAATTTGATATTAGGATCATATAAATTTAATATTTTTACTGTCAATCTAGTATGATCCAGTAACTGTGGACGAATTTATTATAACAAGTGTAAAATGAAAATTAATATTTAAAATAACAATTTTTTCAACCTAGAGTAGGTGACAAAATTGAAGAAATATAAAATTCGAAAAGAGGGATATTACTTATTAATATCTTGTATAATCCTGATAAAGCTATAAATTATATAAATAATCTTCCAAGTCTTAAAAATTATGTTGCGACTAATATTGTAATCGTGCTTGCAACAGTTAATTTCAATCAATGTATAACAAATGCTGAGTAGAATTGTGGTTGGTCTATAATAAACTTTATTTTTTGAAATTGCTGTTTTTGTATTGCTCTCAAATATAAGTAAAGCAGTAGAGGTTTGCGCTATTTGAACTAGGCTTCCATCACTAGACCAATAGCTTATCTTTTGAAGATGTAATTTAAAACTCTTATCCTAATATGGAATACTCTGTATCAACTACAAATACACCACGAAAGCATGTGTAGTAGTAATGGATAATACTGATGAGGATAAATACAGTACGTATAGATGTATTAACGTTGTTGCTATAGCAATATTTCCATTTCTATTAAAAATAGCAGCTTCTGGTTGTTATCCTTTTTGCTGGTATAAGTGGGGAACAGACTAGAGAGGTGGAGAGACTGAGAAGGTAAATAAACCTGTAATCTAAATAATCATTTTGTTCGTTGGTTTTTAGTGATACCCTATCAGTCTTTATATACCGCAATTTTTCATGACGTAACTTAGGCTTTATTAATATTGCGGCACTTATTGAAGTGAGATATGGTCTAGCACAATAATTTTGAGGATACACTATATGAAATAGTTTTCTCGATATGTGTCAGCCATAAACGATATTTTAACACTTATTCAGGAAATGAAATAGCAATGTATTCTATAAGATTTTAGTGACGTCTAGATCATATTTTAATAATTTATGTGCTTCTAATGCAAGACTAAAATTGAATTTGCACGCATGCCTGTGTTATTCAATAATTTTGATGTGTTTTTAAATGATCTGATAGAATAGATAAAGTAGGATTTAGTATTTACGATAATTTGTTTTCCCGCTTCGGTAACCAGTGACAAAAAGCCTATTGTACGTGCTTTTCTATACAGTAGAAAATACTAAATTATTGATAGTGTGTCAACCTGAAAACTGTAAGTTAGAGTATTCTGAGAAAGCAGAGGGTAAGAAAAATGTCATCACTTCTTAATGTAATCAATTCTCATTGCTTCTTTTGCTATGAATAATGATTTGAAAACAAATATTGCCATTATGAACATTATTTTTTACCTCCTAAATTCTAGTCATACACGGTAACTCGGCAATATTTAGATCTACATTATACCCTAGAATCAGTATTTTATTTACGAAGGTAAAGGCGAAGAGCATCTGCTTATTTTACCAAGACATAGCTTCTAAACACTGCTCTGACTCGATTCCATTTGAATTTGATATTCGAGGTTGGATCTAAAATAATTCTATCATATAGGCTAGAGATAAGCAATTTAAAATCTTAAATTGCCACGATCATAGTAAAGAGGATAACAATTAAAACTTTGGTAGTTTCTAGTATTAAAATTATCATTAGTACGAAACGCAAGCCGATCGTATATTTTACAAAATCAAGGATCATTTCACTGACTTTGTAAATTCAAGGTTTTATTAAACTAGCGAAATAATAAATACAAAATTGTATTATACGGTATTTTTATTCTTGTTACATCTATTGGACTCAGGCGTCAATTCTATAAGCAACTTATATTGCGAAACGTGGAGAATAGAGATAAAATTTAATAATATAATTGCCATTCAGTTTCGATATAAACGAAGCTGTTAAGTTGTAATTAACAAGACCAAGAGTATCGGTACGATATTAGCGTTTTGCATTGCTGTAATAATAACATGTCGAGAATTGCACTACCTTAGTTTATGTTACTAATTTAATTTATTCAATATTCAAATTCACATGGAATGGTCCATAGATAAATAGAAGATTTTAGATTGGATTACTATAAGTTTGATTACGATAGTTCTATGAATTTATTTACAGCATAAAATTGAACTGTAGCAATAGCCCTTATAGCGTATCAGAATTATTCATTCTAAGAAATATTTTCATAACTTTAAACAAAAATACCTGTCAGGAAAAAAATAGCCTATTGACAGGTCATCATAGCGTAATTTAAAGTATTTTTGTTCGGAAAAGGAATTATATTTACCGTATTTAGTGAGATTCTTGATTAAGTTTTCTCGACGATGAAGAAATAAACGATTAATAAATTTCTACTGTCTTATCATTTTCTTTTTTATTGGATAGTAATTGTAAATTAGAGTGGAGAGTTGAGGCATTCTTACGCATTTGATTAGCATCAGTAACATAATTTAGATTATCATACACTTTTGCTATATTATCGTATGCATCAGCTACAGTCGGATGATTTTCATCGTACAGTTGGATAAAGGCATTAAGAGACTCTTGAAACATAGATAGGGCATCAGGATAGTTTGATTGCTGATAATAAGATTGCCCAAGGTTATGATAAGACTTGGCAATATCTAGATGAATGTTTTCGTAAATTTCTAATCTCATGTTTAAAGATTTCTTATAAGCTGATATCGCATTACTATATTTATGTTGCGAATAATATACGTTGCCAATCTCATGATAGGAATCGGCAACATCCAAGTTACAATTACTCAAGATTTCCAATCTAATTGATAGAGACTTATGATGTAAAGATAAAGCCTTATTGTACTTTAGTTGGCTTCTGTAGACAGAACCAAGTTTATAATAAGATTTTGCCACAGCGCTACTAGCATTGCCCATGATGGCTAATCTTATGCTAAGTGATTTTTCTAACATTCCTATCGCGTCATTGTTTTTGCCCTGGATGTGATAAATTGTTCCGATTTCGTAATATAAGCTTGCCGCATCTAAATTATCACTACCTCGTAAGTCCAACAGTATATCTAGGGATTTTTGAAATCTTAACTTTGCAAGATCATATTGTTCGAGCACACAGTAGATATTACCAAGAGAACGATAAATAGCTGCTACATGTATATTTTTCATACCAAGAACGTCTAATTTAATTTCTAACGCTTTTTGATATAATGATAGGGCATCATTATGTTTACCTTGCTTGGTGAGTATATTTCCAATTTCATTGTATGAAGCAGCAACATCCAAGGTATTGCTTCCTAAATCCGCTAACTTAATACTTAGACATTGCTGATGCATTTTTAAGGCATCGTTGTATCTTTGTTGCTTCATATAGATACTTCCAATTGCGTGATAAGAATCGGCAGCATGTAAATTATTATCATCCAACAATTTCAAAATAATATTAAGACATTTTTGATGCAGGGTTAGAGCATCATGTTGCTGATTATTAAGGTGAAAGATATTACCAAGGCAATAGTATGATGCTGCAATGTCTAAGTGATCATCTCCTAATATATCTAGTCGAATTTTCAATGATTTTTCGTGCATTGATAAAGAATTTTTATATTGACCTTGTATACCGTAGATAATTCCAATTTCGTGGTAAGAGGATGCTACATCTAAATGACTATTACCGACTATTTCCAATCTAGTTTCGAGGGATGTATTGTGTAATGCAAGAGCATCATTAATTTTACCCTGCCTCCAGTAGACGGCTCCCATTTCATGATACGAGTTAGCAACGGGTAAGCTTGCATTGTCTAACAAACACAATTTCATGCTGAGGGATTTTTGATGCATTACTAAAGCATCGATGTATTGACGCTGTAAGCAGTAAATACTACCAAGTCGATGATACGATGACGCAAGACGTAAATTAGCAGTATCTTCGAATAAATTCAATCTAATAGTTAAAGATTTGTTATAGAAGGCTAGAGCATTTTGATGCTTACATTTTTTCTTATATACATCTCCAATATTATCATAAGTATCACTAATATCAATATGGTTATGCGGTAAAATAAGTAACTTAATATCTAATGATTGATTAAAATAATCAAATGCTTCTTGAAGGCTATTTTTCATAAAACTGATTTTTCCTTTTGCATCAAAGCAATTCGCAGTCCTGACACGATCATCCAGCTTGCTAGCTAAAACTTCAGAACATAGAATATGCTCATTAGCTTGATCATATAAGCCTTGTTCATGATATGTACTAGCAATTTGAAGGCCGATATCACATTGAAGTTCGTCTCGTTCATCAACAGCATCCATAAATGTATTTAACATATCATAGCTTCGTTGAAAATGGATTCTAGCTTTCTGGTAACAACCCTTTTCGAATAAATTATGAGCCGAAGTTAGAACTGATAGAATATCGTCCATTGCATTTTTACCGTTGAAGAAACTTCGCGTTGAACTGGATTGAATATGTTGAATTTTACGATTACCAACATGTGGATACTTTGATGACAGGCTCACAATATCACCCATTTTAGCAGTAGAAACAGCGTCGTAAAGGCACAGTTAAAGAAAAAAGCGAGAAGAAAAAATCAGAAAAGACTGAGCACTGCAAAAGTTTACAAATTCATTCTAGCATCGTATGACATCCAACTACTAGGCTTTGGAAAGGTAATAAATTATTTATTTTAATATTGTGGCTAGTAGTTACAAAAATATAAGTTAGAAATTTTAGTACTGTAAATTATTCGTTCACTCATTTAAAATAAAGCATCCAGGGCGGAAAGCTGATGGTATTAATGCTACAGTAATGTCCTTAGATATTCAGCATCTGAAATCTCTGTATTTGTTATCATATCATCATTACTCTGGACAATGACAGTATTGGTAGTATGAACTTGAAGAAAAATATAAAATGAAGACAATAATTGTTCATTATAATTTCTTTTTTTTCTGAGCATGGGAATGATTACTTTTGTAATATAGCTATTGACACATATTAAAAATGCGAATTATTCTTTAATTTTTAATTATCGGAAATGCATTATGAAAGATTGTCTTTGAAAAGAATCAAAACAATATCCGAATATTTATATTTTTATCTCTGTGATTTATTTAAGACGATCGACATTTGTATAAAAAAAGAAAAGGAGAAATATACAGCTATAATAAACAACTTGAAGAACAAAAACGATCTACTTCATAAGATTGATAATTTATTTACCTAAGCGCTTGATTGCTCATTGCTCGACTATGGATTTAAAATCACTAATAGAATCTATGTTCGTTATACTTGGCATTCTGTATGGACGTACACTTTTTACTTTATAATTACAGGAATCCTTATTGTCAGGAATTGATTTTATTTCCTACATACTTCATGTGACCTTCTATTCATTAAATATTATATAATTTAACGAATAATAAATTAAACTAATTTTCAGGATAGATTTGCTCCGGCTATACTAAACAACACCGCCAGTATAGACAATTTTATACTTTATAGTATAATGGACTGGAATCTATTTGTAATTTATACTTAATTAATTGATTGACGGATTGATAAATTGAAATTGGTTTAAGTTTATTGAAGTAAATCAATGCCTTTGTTAAATCTTGCCTTTGATTTCATTTATCATACAATTCTAGTAGTTTACCAGATAATAAAAGTATTTTAAGATATTTCATATTAAACAATTCATATATTTACTTTCTTTGTTAACTATATTGGATGTCGAAATTGCAACATCTGACTAGCACACTCTTCAACGATAAATTTGGCAATTCATGTAATAGTGTCTTGTACGAGTAAACTGCTTCAGACTCTTGAGGAACAAATTTTTATTTGCTGAGCAAAAGGAAAAAGAAACCAAAAATATTAGAATAGAAGAGAATAAAGGTTCAGCTCGTAAAATTTGGAAGGAGAAATCCGAGGACGCAAAATGTACTTAGAATTAGTGCATTGCTAATAACTCAACTATAAACAGGATTGTGCCGAACGCGAGCACTTTACTTTCATTTCTAACGAAATACCCTCTCCCTATAAAATCTGAAAAATAACCGTACAAGTACCGTATAGTATGGATTTTACTGAAGTAAATTAGTGTCCTATATAATTATAAAATGTCCTATATTCAATTTCATGATATAGCGAATTTAATTTCTATACATAGATACTAGAATCAAGAAGATACACACTAGTTACGGTATAATTACAAGCGCCAAAGCAGAAAGACCAACAGGCAGGTTTACTTGCAGCTATAGCCACTCTGTTAGCAGGCTAATAATATGTAGCCTTCGAATGCCTCATTACGTATTAAATGTCACTTTTCTGATTCATTATTCTACAGAATATAAAGCAATTAAAATAATAATTGGCTTATGTCATCATGCAATGATTAGAATTGAATAAAACGCTGTATGCAGTTTCCATTATTACATGAGCAATTTGACTTCCTGATAAAGAAGCCCTTGTTCTACGTACTGATTTATGAATACTGCGAGGAGCAATAGTCTGTAGTGTTTAATTCGTGGGCAACAAATAAAATGATTCCACGCTAATGCTATGTAATATGTAATTATAACCATAGGCTATATTATATTCGTCCACTGTGGTACATTCGCAGTTATCATAGAAAGGACATTTCTACCGTACGCAGAATAAGATTGTGTTATTATGCTATAATTTAATTAGCTGTTACTTTAGCTAAAGAAATCGTGATATTTACATAACTGATATAGACTGTCAATACCGAGTCAATTGCTAGCAAATCGATCGATGATAAAGCCTAAATATATTCAATCGATTATATTTTAAATTTTTAATTATTATAGGTTTCAATTCTTTTTGAATAGCCGTTTTCGTTTGCTAACTTATAACCTATTCATTTAATACTTTCATATATCATATGTACGGACAATCCTTTTTTCAAATACTGCATTGATGATTGATGGTGTAAAAATATGAAGTCTACTATCTGTGATTCCACCTAATTAGTGCGGTATAAGTATATATCTAATTGCGCAATGTAATTCACGATTACATTATCCGACACTGTAATTATGCATATTACTATATATCCAAATTGATCGATTAATAATTATATAATTGTAATGTGAGTCTTTTAATTAGATAAAGAGAGTAAGAGTAGAAATAGTTTTCAATCGGAAGAGTGAATAGAAGAAGAAGTAGAGAAGTTTCCAATCAAAATGGAAGTAGGAATTAAAATAGACAGCGTCTCTCTCTATTGTTCTTCATTTTGGCATGAATTTCGCTTAAATTTGTCTCCTATGCTAGTCTAAAATAGTATGAACCTTTAATACAGTTGCTAGTATTAGTTTAAATGGCGATGCATAACAGATCATATGTTAATTAGGCCTTGCTTAGCTATACAATAATTGTACTATACGCCGTTTGTATAAAATAGACGTTTGTAGCTCAACCTCTAAATCAGCTTAGGATTAATGTTATAGAATTCTATAAAAATAATTCAAGTAATACCATAAACATAGGTTACTAGTACATAAGGATAATTCAATTCCTTAATCTATTACTTTACTATTGGAGAGGTTAGAAATGATGAAGTTTATCGTAACTGTGGCATCGATTATAACTCACTTTCGGTATATTTGAAAAATTATCCGATGAAATCTAGGTACTTTAATATATTATTTTTTTTCAAGTAATGCAATATTAATATAGCATAGGTATTTATTTTGCGTAATGGTACCGATTTCCTTATCTTTATACTACTACTTCTGCTTATTTCTTAGAAATCTCAATAGTGCAGTATATATTGGCATCAAAATAATCTTCATCATCATATACTACTACCATACTAGGTATGGTCTGCTTGTCACGTAGTGCAAAATACCCGTAGTATTTATGCCTAGGGTAAATAATACTTTCTACAAAGAGACATTTGGCCAAGAGATTCTAATGTACGCAATCTAGCTAGAACTCTATGTTGAGGAATTTTACGGGTTTCCATGGGTTCTACCAAAATCTATTACTATCATTACATCTAATGCTACATTAAAATGTAACGCATGATACTATTCTGTACACTATAACATCGCGATTCCTTATTATATAGCTCAGAGACCTATTCATGAAAGACTTCAATGCAACTTTTTAAAGACTATAAAATTCCCCTATTTGCATTCCAAAGCTGTGTTTTAAATGGAGATATTTAGCGATACTGATCATTAAAAAGTAAATAAAATGAAGGTATTACTTATGCTGTATATACAAAGAGTCACTTACTTGCTACTGATAAATCAATAAGCAAATTAAAAGCGAAATAGTTTCTCTGCGTCCATAATTATTTAATAGTGATATGCTAGTATACCTATGTAACGAATAGCCTTACTTAATGCTAGTTATGATTGCTATAAGTTATCAGATTAATTCTATACTGAACTTCGTTGATAAACTGCGAAACGTTGTAATGATTTCGTTTTGTTATTGATTAATTTCTAATGTTATATAAGTACTGTAGATTCGCTATCCCTCTCGAATGAATCGTAAATTCTAATATCTGTGACTTATTGTACTACTATTATTACTCAGTTTAAAATAACAATAAAGGTTGTTATTTGAAACATTATTAAGAATGAAAACTTCGTTACACCCTATTATACATACAGATTTAGTACTAGCATCTGACGGCAACTCTGATTCCACTGTGATCACATAATATCTCAAAGTGATCGTAAAAGATCCGTAATAGTATTACGGTCCATCATTACCGTAAATAAAATATATTTATTCATATTTTTATCTAAAGTAGAGTTGTGATATGTTAAATCTTAATGGATTTCCATTAGCGACTCTGACGATTTAAATCATTTAATAAGAGCAGAATGTTTAATAGAGATTGTCACACTTGTTACTATGAGTTGTTAAGTAACAAGTCCAGTTGATTTGTTAATTGGAGTAAGAGTAGTAAGCTTTCAATATTAATTAGCAAATATCTATTCTATACTAATTTTCATAAATGCATTGTATACAAAATCAAATATATCGTAAATAGGAAGATGTTATGGCTATGACTGCATTTTAGTGAAATGATATCTTTAAGTAGCATTAATCTAAATTTTAAACGTTTCAATGTCATCGCAGAGCGAAGCATAGTAGCTTAGCCGATATAGATCATTTTATTTATCGGTATACAAAATAAAAATGCTATTAAAACAACTATTAAAATTAACAGTATTAGCAATACAAGCGAGAGATATCAAATATAATGATAATCTCGATATGTAGTGATTGAAACTTTACATGGAAATATGTTTTTTAATAAACCCCAGAATAGATGCAGGTGTATGCGGTTATGATGTCATTAAATACAATCCAAATAGATCAATATGCGATAATTTCGAAACCAAAAATATGAATTAATATGATCATCATATGAATCAAAGTCAGTATAAATTTATGTGTATAAAGTTTATTAACTAGTGAGATATATATGAAATTACTAGATGATAAGATACAATTTCAAATTTCTTTCAGTTTCGTTCTCAGCAAAGGATTTGCCTTCGTCACTATTTAACTTTAATCTTGATTTTGGGATATGACAGAGTGTAAAATTCTTTACTCTTTTCATATTGAGGGGTGTCGACATCTTTGAGTAGTACGACAGATTTTGATAGCTTTACACGCTTGTGTAATCTTTTAAACCTTGGGCGTTGCACAAGAAATCGGCTATGATATTGACTGAGTACGTTTGTCTAAGATTGTAAAGACAAAATTTCATCAATGTAATGTCTTTTATTCGATAATTCAATCCATAATATGGGCTAATTTATAATGTAATTACTATTTTCACTGAAATATGAATCTATTGAAGAGATGATCGCTATCCTTGCTTAATAATCCTAAATTTAGTTAGATACAAACTACATTGTTTAGCTTAATTTGTACATCAACCTACATCGCTTCTTCTTTATATCACTATTTTTCTCTTGCGTTTTTGGCGAATTGCTCGATAAGGATGGGATATTATCTTCATAGGTTAAAAATATGATATACTTCATGAGTAATATCGAGCAATCTAATCATGATTTTACTCTATAAATCACATTGAAAATAGTAATTGTTTCAATCAAGCTTTACTTACTTAATGATACTGACGGAAACAATTTTGGTTTGCGGCTTGATTTGCTATCGCTTCGAGGTGGCAATATATTAGCTTTATTGAAAATGCTAGAATGTCGACGATTACTTGTTTCGCCAGAGACGATTCCTAATTGATGACGGATTTTGGAAATGTTTTCACGGGTAACCAAAAGTGACGAATGACAGTCTCCTAAAATATCACGCTTAATTTCCGCGGCTTTCTCGCACATTTCCAATGCATCTTTCAACCTGCCTTGCATATAGTAAATAGATCCAATGCAATGATATGAAATCGCTACTTCGAGAGCATGTTGGCCCAATAATTTTATTCTAATATCTAAAGCCGATTGATGAGATGATAAAGCAATGTCACAGTTATTTTGTTTCAAGTAAACATTTCCAATTTCGTGATAGCTGTCAGCAACTTGTAAATTTTTTTCACCTAATAGGTTTATACGCGTATTTAATGATTTATTAAACATCTCTATTGCACTTTCATAATTTCGTAAAGAGTAATAAATTTTGCCAATTTCATGGCATGAATGAGCAACATCTAAGCTGTTCTTGCCCAATAAATCGATTCTGATCTTTAATGACTTCCTATGCATTAACAGTGCATCCTTATATTTACGCTGGCAATGAAGCACATTGCCAGTTTCAAAATAGGCTTGTGCTACTTCTAAATTATCCTTGCCTTGGATTTGCTGGGCGAGATTAAGTGATTTCTGATGCATGGTTAAAGCGTTGTCAAAATTTTCTTGTTTTAAATAAACGTTTCCAATACAATGATAGGAATCAGCAACAGGTAAATTGCTTGTGCCTAAAATTTCAACTTTAATATTCAATGATTTATGATACATGGCAAGTGCATTGTCATAGCGTTGCTGAGAGTAGAAAATATTGCCTATGTTATGATAGGATGCAGCAACGTATAAGTTGCTGTTACCTAGTACTTCTAACCGTATACTTAAAGCTTCTTGAAAAAGCGATAAAGAAGTCTGAAAATCATCTTGTAAGTGATAAATTTCACCAATGTTTTCATAGCAATCAGCTACTTCTAAATTATTTTCTCCTAACATTTCCAGCTTCAGTTCTAATGATCTTTTGTAATCTTTCAATGCTTTAGTATACATGGCCGTCATTTTCTTCATTTTGCCTCGACAATCGTAACATTTTGCTAATCGCACTTTATCACTTAGTTTACGAGCTAATTTTTCAGCTTGATTACAAAATTCCGCCGCTTGTGCATGACTATGTTGTTCACAATATGAGATTGAAATATCGAGATAGATATCACATTGTGCTTCGTCTGCTTCAATGGTAATCTGATAGGAACCAACTATGACATCAAGTGCTTCTGTATAAGTTGATCTTGCTTGCTCGTAATAGCCTTGTTGAAATTGGCGTCGACCAGCTAGGCGTAACGATTCCACTTTAGTAATAACTTTGCTACTATTAGCAACAGGATCGACGGTGGCTATCTTAGTTTGACTGTTAGAAAGAGATGGTTTAAGATATTGACTATACTCGCCTCCCATAGTAATAGATTAAAGAGTAATAGTGATTTAATCAAGGATAAATTTAGTAATGACTCAGCGATATACTCTCTCGTCAATTTCCTTGGAAAAGTGTCGTTCAATGTAAGTTACCGCTATAGCTATATAATATTGCAAGCGGCTTTATTACTACTACTCATATTGATTAGACAAATAACGTTACTAAGAAAATTTGTTAGTTATCCTTCTGGAAAAGAGGTCACGGGTTATTTAGCCTATTTACTCTGTTGATTGAGAAGCAAACTCTTTTTGTCATTACTCCTACTGAGACAGCAACAATAATTGGATGCCGCAGGTGTTACCGACGACCATTGTTCCACCGGGAATAGGACATAATATTAATGAAAAGGAACTATAGTTAGTTTATCGTCATTCAATAGAGTCTCTAACGTATCGAGAATGATTTATATGGCAAAATCGCTTATTTTGATATTCAACAAGGTTATAGTGATAGACTAAGTTCGCAGTGATGGATAGGTTGAATTTTCGGCAACATATCGTTCTTTAATCATCACTTGGACCATGTTTGTTGTTGGTCTATTTCACGACAAAGTGATGATAGTATAATACATGACCTATAGGTCTATGAGAATTTTTATTTACTTTAAGAACACGATTTAAACAACGGTATGCTTAATATAAGTTACAATGTCATGTTGTGTACTTTTTATTTCAAGTAATGACTTTTAAAAAATTCTTATTTACTCAAAGTGCATAAAAAATAATCCAATAATAACTGCATCGTTACGGTTAGCTGGTAATAAGGCGCCAAAAAGCATCTAGATTGAATGCTATTTCTTGATTTATAACATTATCTTCAGGTGTTCATTTAATAGTATACATTAAAATTAGACTAATTACATTGTTTGATCTAATTTTCGTACCAGAAATAAGAAGTAGATTAATTCATTGATCAAATGATATAGATTTTATTATCTATTAAGTTAGGTTACAATGAGTCAGTTAGTTAGAAGATACATCTCAAAGCCTACTTCTACTCTTTACCATAGTCGAAAAGTGCAAAGTATCATTAGTTTTAGATTAATGGATAATGATTTTCACTGCAGTAAAAAATAAGAAGTACCATAGGACACGAAAGTGGTCTCATGACTGCGTTAAAATTTTAAAAGTTTGCATACCAAGTACTCATTATCGATCATTAAGCATCGCTATAGTTAGAACTCTATATTTTTGAGCTTAGAAGGAAGAGCTTGCTGTAGGTAAGACTGCATAGTTAGGATAGTTTTTTCGGCAATGACAGCGAAATCAATTGATGTCAAAGCAGACATAACGCACCTTATCGTCCATTTTCATATAATTAATATATAAATAAGAACAACTTGCGATAAATCAACTTAAAGTTAATCGGAGAAACATTTGCCTTTTAAGAGCTACAGTATCGAATCCTTCCCAACTAATATTAGTCATCAATCATTGACAGCCATTGGTATACTCTTGGCTTGGAATATAATATAAATAGTTCATACTAAAGCGGTCAATACGGACAACTGCTATGATCATATGAAAGCAATGCTCTTACCTAGCGGTTGATAAATCTTCAGTTTTATTGTTCTTCAATGGTATGTCTTAATTATAATTTGTAGGTATGCCATTTCTGCTGTATCTCTGTATTGTTTGGCATATTATGGAGGATAAATAATAGCTTTAGTAATGGATTCTCCTTTAAATTGTATTTATGAATAATTCATTATTTTATACCCTCAATTGTGTTTTAGGAATAACTTTTAGAATCTTAATTGCTCAATGGTGGACAACCATTAATGCAATCTTGTTATGACTTTTAATTCGGTCCTAACATCCTGCTACCTATTGAACTGTTCTATAAGATTTGATACATCTACTAATAGAAAAGTTGATGACGATTCCATGGAGCCAATTTGAAGCGATGACGTAATTTCTCTATCCTTAATTGATAATTATAATATACTGCATAATACACACGGAAGTGGGATTTTGTGTTTTGGTCAGGATGTCTGAATTGGGTGCATTTCCCCAAAAAGGGTGTATTGATAGTTTACGACAATATGAATGAGAGAATACGACCTTACCACGCTTAATGACATGTTTACCATTAATATTGCTAGTCTGATGGAAATTAGGACTATTGAAGTATGAAGAGTCACTGGTAATAGTAGAATTTAAAATGCTCCAGTTTACTTCTGTATTGTTAAAATCTGTCTCACTAAGTAATTATATATACGTAAATAAATACGAGTTTAGATCGATGACTGAAGATAATACCTAGTTCAAACTACCACGAAACGGAATATCGTGCTTTGCATAAATGGTCATGTATCATGCTAATAACTGTGCTACATAAACCCTATAAGCAGACTAGGCACACTTAAAATCTACTGTACTGTAGGCGGTTTAGGAAATCCTTCAATTTAGTACACGGTAACGTAGTACTGTATATACATCATTAATTGCTCATGGGCCCTATGCCTACACCATCATCATCATGGTCCGTCCCTGTTAATAAAGATAATCTATTAGAGACAACTTGCCAACATGAGTTACTGGTACTTATCAAAATTCTGATGCATACAGAATTAATAATGATAACTATTTGCTCTATTCATCACAACAGCTAAAATTGATTTAAAAAACCCGTCGACTTATATTGCTCTCTCTATATTTTAATGCTATCTCGCATAATCGATATGTTTTGGTAAATTCTACAACATTGATCATAGTCCTTAACGAAAATGATTTAAATCAATATTCTATACTGTTATCCACTCAAATTTTCAGCGGCGAACTAGTTCTATGAAGTTGAGGGTCAGGAATTGTGATCGAGAGTATCGCGACAGTGAGTATTGCGGCATTTTGTTTTAAGATTGGCCTCTGTGTATTGTATACAGATACGTTCAGTTAAAATAACATTACTGGTATATCATGAGAAGGGGGAAAAAATACTCTGTCTACTAGTTGGTGCCGTACTTTCTCAAATTTACTTTATTTCCTTGAATTGCATGAGTAGTTGGCTAAAACTGAAGTCAAAAGATTAGAGTATGATATTTTATCTGTGGCATACTATGCATTGATCCATAATACGCGTATACGGTATACATGCTACGTTGAACACAACATTGTACAATAGCAATGCCAATAAGGGTAATCAATGAGAATTCATTTAAAACACTTTTGGAGCAACTTAGTATCTGCGTTAATACTTGGATTCTATAACAAAGACTGCGCCAAAATAAAAAAATAAAAAATAAAGATGCATCTTTGTGCTTTAATCTTATTCGCTGTCTAAAAGAACATAGAAACGAAATAACTAATGCTGATAAAACAACCACTCTAATTATTGGTTGATGGTGTCTTTGTTATGCAACACTGTCCTGAGCAAATATCCTTGTAGTGATATGAATCTACTTCATCATTTTTATTTTATTTACCGTCATTTTTAAATGTTCTATGCGATATTTATAGAATTAATCGACAGTATGCTTTATTAAGCGAATTGATTATCATCTTAACATCAGTGAGTCATCACTGATGTATCAAGAGAATCATTCAAAATCTATGTACTGTTGTACATACGAATACTTCACTGATTGTTCTTCTCGTGTATCTTCTATCTACTGTATGTCAAGAATGGCTACAAAAATGAGTACTACGACTGCGTACGGGAAGTAACCGGGACTTTTAAGACGACTTGTCAAAGACTGTATTCGTCTTCAAAGTCCCTGGTACAGTCAAGTTGGAGAACAGATCAATTCTAGTGCTTTAGTAGCTGAATCTATTCAGTTGGATAGATGGAAAAGCGAATGCAGTCAGCTATGATAGTGCATTACTGCATTGTCAGGTGATGTTACTTTCTATAGCATGGAATCACTTCCGTCAGATTGCCAATTCTACGTCCCGGATGTTATTGCACGGATCACTATGACGTTCAATTGAAAATAGTCCAATTATTGTAATAGAACTGAATGTTCTATCTTTCAAAGGCCATAAACTCAACTATTCTGAGAATCTTTACGGATAAAAGCCAATACTAATGAATCCAAAATCAATCATGGGTATTTAAAATTGCAGAAAATTTCAAGTCCTCGCTGTATTGCGCCGCAAGAGTCGTGTTGATCAACAGCAATCATAGAGTATCGATTATAATTATAATTTATTCTCGATCGCTGAATATTGAATATGGGCAAACGATCTCGCTAGGCAGTAGGCATGCAAGATCGGCTAGCAGCAATCTAGCAAACTATTGAAGAGAAGCTAATCGATTGTAGGCATTTCTCTATCCTGTAACAATCGTTTACACTCCTTGATAACTATTACTAGACGGTATGCAATCCATTGGTCTATGTCAATGAGAAGAGTAAACGATGTTGCCGCCATCTTTGTTGTCGATGATTGCCCACTCATCAGTATCAGTTATACGAAGGCGGAGGCATTGCGTGCGTCGCGTTGTACTCTATGAAGTACAGTACAGTAAAACAACTGTCTATGTAGTGTACTGTACAGTACAGTGTACAGTATAATGTACAGTATGTACTCTAGTCTAGTACACTACTGTACTGTAGGGACGAGTTCGTTGTGACTAGGGACGATGACGAGTCGCTATTGGGTCCATTCACGGTCATGATACTGTACCGTACCGCGTCATACCGTACCGTTCTGTACCGTACCGTGCATCTCTCCGTGGCGAATAAACAAACACTCAATTCTTCGACAAGGGGCTTGGATTGTCTTGCACAAACTGGTACGGAGAAGTCAACCTTGATACAATCGTTCTACGTCCTGCTACGTTGTTTATAAAGAGTGACGACCACATGAACGTCACCCATTACCTACAGTACTGTACAGTGTACAGTACACCGTCCCGTACAGTGTATCGTCTACAGTACAATGGACTGTACACATGGCTTGATTTCTGTACTGTACAGTGTACAGTACACTGTACAGTACACTACATGCATTTTCCAAGTACATACGGATATTGTAGCGAGCGTACCATGGATTTGTAAGAGAAATGCGCATTCTAGTCTATGGTCGTATTGTACAATCGCGTCAAAACAATTTACAGTACTGTACACTGTACAGTGTACATTCTAAGGTACAGACGCACAGTACAGTACAGTTCACTCTACCCCAAGTCACTCCGGTCACTAGGACTCACCTCCATATAGGGGTGTACTACACTCCACGGCCACAGTCAACATAACATCAGCACGTCAAGCGGCTAACGTGTATTCCTAGGCAAAGATTAGCGAAAAAATCCAAAGCAATCCCAACCAGCAAACTCATTGAATTTAGGCTAAATTGATTGAATTTTCACAAACGGCTAAGGCATTTCCTAGTCAATATGGCGTTATTTCTAAGGATTTGCCTATTGCTTGTACTGGGCGTTGCTGGGATATCTTGTAAGTAATATTCATTTCGTAATTTGACATAGTCAAGTTAAAAAATTCATACAATCTTTTAAAATTCACTGCCAAGTTGGTAGCAGTGCAAGCGAACCAAAACTCAAACCAATGCCATGTTCAATGGAATAGTTATTATTAAAATGCTATTGATTAATTGAATGTTTTTAATGTTCTATGCCCAAGAACCATTCTTATTTTACTACGTTTTGACTTGGATTGAGTAGAGAATAGTTGAAACGATAGGGTTCAGTGATGCTTGTAATCTTGTCAAGTTCAAGTGAAAGGGGTCGGGTCATCTCTCGCTAAACTCTAGTCAGTTTCAGCCTTGCCTCATCTTGACAGTTGTTGGCATGAAATTAAGTTAGATGGCGTAAAATTGCATCAACTAAATTAATATCATAACATAGCGACAAACAGCCATAGTTGTCGTTTAATGAAGAAATGTTCATTGATGGTAATTAGGCCTTCTCAACTTGATCCAATTTCTTCCATGGTGGTTCGTATGAAAATGAATCGAAGGTTTAAATTGTGTTGACCAAATTCATATCATAACGTACTGATAAAACAGCCGATCGTTGTAAAAGAAATATTCATTGATGATAAGGGTCTCAACTGGGCCTCTAGCTTTCTCCACTGGATGTAATTTCTTTTCACCAACATTTTCTACAACTCATTACTGTACATACTCGATTCCTAATCTAACGCCAACATGATTTGGGAAATGACTACAACGACTACTGAATACTCTTAACATTGCAACTGTTAATTCACGTTTAATTTCCAAACTAATGTTAATGTTACTATTCAATCTGTGGTAAGTATGATAAGTCTGAATTTTTCATCCAACAGCGATTGGAAACGTAACGGTTGTTACTCCACTTTACACTGTACAGCACACTGGTGTACAGTACAGTACATGAACGCATAACGGTAGCGCATAGTATACTATGGAGTATGGCATAGAACCGGTGTTTAAGAGGCTAGCTAATGAACCAGCATAAAAAAATCAAAATTTATAATTAGATGTTATTTTTCACTCAAGCTCATTAGTGATTCGAAAATGCTTTAACGCTGTCAACGAAATTGACCATTAGCCTTATTCAGTTCACGATATACTGCACTTTACTGTTTTGGTAGTAGATTTTTAATACGGAAACGGATAGCTATAACAGATAGAATTGCTAAGGGTGACTAGGTACCCGTGCACCGTACACTTTATTAATAATGAAGCCATCCAAGGTTTACCGATCGACCGTAGCAAGGGTAGCTTATCAAGCTCCGTATGAGCGTCACTAGCGCTATACAGTAGTCAAGCTAATATCGAGCAGACTATAAAGAAAAGCACAAATCTTGATTTCTCCTCTCTCTCGATTATATCTTGGATAAGTAGTAACTTGCCAAGTAATCCAGAATAGAATATGACTAATGATAATTGATTATAATTAATTATTCACTCTGTTTTGAGATTAATCTCAAAAGTTTGTCTACAATAATCAGGATCATACCTGTGTGCATAAGTTAGATAGTTTCTTTACTCTTTCATCATTGATATCGTATTAATTTTGATCAAATCTTACTAACCAGAAATTATTAAGTATTTACATAGGCATTGATATTACTGCTATATGGAAATACGGTAGGCTAATTAAATTTGAGATTAATATTGTACCAGCATGCTGTGCTACTGGTGCCAAAAACCAAATATTTTTAAGAAAGGTACTATTTTAGAATGCTTGCAATCTCCGATTCAAGTTTATACGGTACAGTGTATCTCGTCGATAATGATGTGTAACTATGAGTCGATAAGAGTATAGCACAGTATACGGTCAAGAAATTTCATTTATCATTATTCTGCCACTAGCGCTTTGCAATTAAAACAGTCTACATTAAAAAATTTTGTAACATGACTCTGTTCTTATCGACAATGAATACCTCGTATATTCTACAGTGATGGCTTTATTCCGCGAGCGAATATTAATTCGACAACTCAATAAGACTTGTTTGTGATTTGCATTAGCCTAATTGTCATGACTACATATTTCTAAAAATTTTACTTTGAATTTGAAGTAACTCAACTAAAAATTGCGTAAATCTATCGGATGGGTATGTTTAATATTTTATTTGGAAGGAACATGCTACACTTGAGTTCATGGTGGTTTATACATATCCATAAACATCGTTTACGCAAAGAATAGTAACTGAGTAACTCTCGTGATTATCTGCTAGTAGATATAATGGATTTAAGAGGTGATTTTTCAAAGGGATTGGTTGTAGTGTAAGTAGTATAGTACAGACGACTAAAGACATAAAGAGAGCTTTGCAATATTTTGACATTTCAGTACTATGATAATAGGGACTTATACGAGTATAAACGTACTACTGAGAATC
This sequence comes from Trichoplax adhaerens, assembly GCF_000150275.1. Taxonomy (NCBI): domain Eukaryota; kingdom Metazoa; phylum Placozoa; class Uniplacotomia; order Trichoplacea; family Trichoplacidae; genus Trichoplax; species Trichoplax adhaerens. The sequence goes on from NW_002060960.1 coordinate 773,124, forward strand.
CTAAAATGTAAATTAGCTCACGCACAGTAATGGTAAAGAAACCTCTATAGATTCTCTAAATTTATGCTGAGAATGTAACGGTAGCCATGTTGATATCTCAGCGGATGTGACAATATGCCCTATCTCTATGTACGATATTTTTCAATATTTTAACCATAAACTATGGATAGATTCCATCAAAAGTTTTGATAGTGACGGTAGTAATCGACCTTGTTAAATCTATATTGCTCAAATCATTCCTTAATCCTGACCTAGAGTCCTTTCTGTACTGTACTCTACAAGGGTATAGTACATTCGGCAAGGCTACTAGAAAAAGACCAGTAGTAGTCTATGGAAAGCCGTTGCATACACTATGGCACAACCTCCATCGATAGCCATTACGCATCACTCAATGATGAAGACAATTTAGGGAAAGAAATGTAATATAAGCTTACTACAAAAAACGCCATTAGTCCAATGTCATTTTAGTAATAATTGTTGGGGGAATGTGGTTATATTTTTTTGTTATTTGGTACTGCTATTGATACAGCTTTCATGAAGAAAGTAATGACAAAAATAAAACTTTTAGATTTGGATATTTTTTCAGCTTTATATTTCACCTTACTTACCATCGTGTTCTTTTCTATTTATAATTGTAGGTCAAATTGTGAACATTTCTCAAAGTAAGTCGACATATTCAGTAGTGGTATATTTATTTGCAATTGAAAGTTATTTCGACAATCAGCTAGAATAATTCACGTTTTACTGACATTGTCTAATGATGCTATCGTAGCGTCAGAAATTGATCGGTCTTTTTATCCATTGTTAGCATATATGCTTTTCTTATAATCGATAACGTCTGTCGTCAGAATAAGTAACATTAATTATTCTATTTTAAATTTCAATTGTTCAAGTTTAATTGAAATTAGTACCGTATCAACTACAATAGCATAACTGTTAGTTTAGACTTGAGTAATGACTCTGTAGGCTTAACCTATACTATAATTAAATTGGTTGCCTTGTAGATCTAATCTAATAGTTTCTCGATACGTTTGTAATACTTATTTTTAATAATGTGTATTAGCATTTTATATGCCGATAATAATTTTAATAGTAGAAACATTAGAATATTTGTTAGTATTTAACGGCTTCATGATTTACTCTTATTGGGTTGATTGAGTAAAGGCAAGCTTGGAGAGACTGTAAACTGGTTATTATTTAGTTAAAGTAATAACGTTATAGTTTATATATAAATCACTGTCACAACCCATATACTGTGAAAGTATGGAAAGAATTTTCTGTAGTTGCCATCGGTGCCTTTCTAAATGACAATCCAGTATAATTCGAAAATTTTCCTATGATAAATAGCTCTTCTTGTAGCAGTATGACGTAGTTTAGTTAACTATTGGGCTGTTATATATAAACTTTTACTCTTCTGCAATTTATTTTGTCGATTGCAATGGTTAGCGATAATAACTTCATCCAGATTTTCTGTTCGTTTACTTCTAAATTACTGTACTGTACTTCCGTTAAAGTCTAGTGGATTGAGATGCGAGAGATTAAGCGTAGTTATGTTAATTTAAGGTAACTTACGAGGAACGTGAGTACGCTTATGCGGACTTATCTAACCTTATGGATTATATCTGTGAAATATTAGTACTGTTTTCAACGTGAATACGCTAAATATGAAATAGTAAATATATATTTTTTAGTGAAGCATTTCACAACTCCTCATAAATTAGGTATTTATTTAATTAAATTCTATCTCAATTCTGGTTGTACTTTACACTTTACACGATACATGCTGCCATAACTTCAGGAAGAGATTATCGATAATTTTAAATGATCGTTAAATGATGATGCAGATGTGGAGTGGAAAGGTCATGTTACTGTAGGAGTAATAATCGGATACATTTACTAATTTGATCAATAGAATGCAATATGATTGGTCCGTTAACTAATTATTACCACAAAGACTCTGATTTGAGTGGAATGATCGAATTGAATGGCAGTCGTTTCGTTAAACCGTGGTGTTTCTGGCATTTTCAGACAGGGTAGGTAATATTATCGATTTCTGGTAGCAAAAATTCAAGTAGCCAATTTGTCATGTAATTGAACGACGGTCTAATATCTACATATATTGTTTTCAAAAAATAATGAGTATTTTCTGATTGTTCTTGCGCATTTATTAAACCAGGGAAAATATTATGCTGACTTTTTACTTGCGTGATCTGAAGTTACCGTCCAATTCATCGTTGGTAATTGCATCGCAAACATCATCTAAATACGTTGTCTATAATAGCTTAAGTAACGGAATTTCAGAACCCGTGGAGTCGTTATTTACCAACAAATTTTACGTTAAATTTTACAACAATAACACACATAAGTATTACAGCCCTAAATTCAAGCTTCATTTTGGTCCTTATTTCGGTAAGTTTCTTAATATTTCTAAATTTACTTACGCTATTAAATTAGGGAGATACTTTATTCAGATCTTATATTATACTATATTGATAGAGTGCAAATCTATAGTAGATATACTTTCGAACTGATGCCTATTACTATAACATTTTTAGATATATAAGCTTTATTATTTTTCATTTTGGTGGTTGCTATTATTTAAATGTAGGTGATACTTGCTCGCATGCAACAACATTCCAATATTCATCTGGGCGGATTAATAAGGGATATGGTTCTAATTTCCCTTACTGCGGCTGGACGATCAAGGTGCAGCCAAGTTACGGAATTACAGTCAAGTTTAATAAAACTTCAATGATCGGCTTTCCTTCGAATACATTTGTTAAATTTGGTGTAACCATCCCTATCGGTAAATTTGATCGCAATGGATTGAATTAATACCAAATAAATAATTCATTTTATAGTTACATAAATTCTGTAAATGCGTATTTGTAAGGCTAATCTCATTCGATGCAAATTATGCAATTACGAGTTTAATATGATGGTGCAATCAATATTGCAAGTCTTTGTAGATACCGTAGCTTATAAAGGTTTAAGCTTAATTCTGAAAATTTTTTCATGTTAAAGATGTTTAATTAGTGTGGCTATTATTCCTTACAGATCTAAAGAAGTACGTCAATTATTTTGGCTCTGGTGATAGCATGCCTTATAACTTGAGTACGATATCTAACGTCGTTTGGATAGCTATTACGAAATCGAACGGCATGCCGCCGCTAAGGAATACTACTCTTGCCTTCAGCTGGTTTTCAAAGCCTAAAACAAGTAAGTCAATCATTATTGATGCAGTTGAATTCTATTGACGTATGTCTGCGTTATAAAGAAAATCTTATAGGAAGATATATAATACCAGTTATGTTTGCTTAGGTTGGAGATTATAATGCATTTTACCTAGAGTATTATTTTTTCATTTCTGACAGATATGACAAGTTATCCATCGTATATGGATCATCATGCAAATTTTGGTAAGTTGCAAAGAAAATGCATAAAACTGATATAATTACATACTGATGTTGTTAATAAAATGTATCGGCGCAATGATTTTAGATCACCCCACTACTGTAGCAAATTGGGGTACTGTTATGAGTACCACAACTCCCAAGAACAACAATCATTCAACAACATACTTTAGTTGGACTGTTTCTTTCGGATTATGTTTCGCTTCTTTCTTTCTTGTTATAACCGTCGTTTCATGGTATATTCGACAGCGGCGACTACAAGCTTTACAACAAAGTTCTATATCTTCGCGTCGTTTTTCTCGTGATCCGGTGTCTATGTCACGTCCTCCATCGACTGTAAATGAAGTAACAGGTAATTACGATCTATGCAATATTTATCACTAAAACGTAAAGTATACCATTAATTTATTCAGCTATACTATTGATAATGGTAACAGGTTAAAATAAATGGATGTAATAACTTATTTTATAATCTTTGTTGTATAGTTCCGCCGTCATATGAGGATTGCGTTCAAGCTAGAGGTGGCGCTTCAAAAGATCAGATAACTGGTGATGAGGCCTTGCCTGATATACAAACGTCAAA